>NC_090650.1:17402154-17509654 GCF_040937935.1 Hyperolius riggenbachi
AATCATGCTGATTAGGGGCTATATTTGACACCTCTTTCTCTTGTATTCCTCACATTCACTCTCTAACCAGCTCCTGTCATCTCCAACTAAAAAACATCTTGGTCCATATGCAATTAACTTTTTCTCCTCAGTTTTCTCCTAGGTGATATTCACCAAACTTTACAATAATATGCCTTTGAACCCCCAGCAAACAGTAAAAAAAAGAGAAAAACCTTCTTCTTTACCATTTTAACTGTGTCTATTTTGAAGCCAATCCTGATGTCATTTCCTCCCTTAGTCTCCTCTGCCTTATTGTGTAGGCATTGCCTGCCCTTCACTATAGAAAGTGCAATGGGCTTGATTCACAAAAGAGTGCTAACTGTTAGCACGGGCGTTTTCACGTGAATTTTCGCATTGCGCGATCGCGCAAATGAAAATTTTCCTGCAAAATCTATCGTTTTTGCGCAAAAATTCGCGTTTGTGCGCAAAAACGTTATTGTTTCACGTGAACATTCGCGATCGTGCGCAATGCGAAAATTCACACGAAAACGGCCGTGCTAACAGTTAGCACTCTTTTGTGAATCAAGCCCATTGTCTCAGCATGAGAAATATTGTCCAATCAGAGATGAACAAGGAGTGGAAACCAGGAGGGAAAGAGGCTTTAGAAAATCCGGCTGCGCTAGGTAATTATGAGGGGAAGTAGAGAAGCAAAAAAGGACAATCCAGCATGCCCTGCAACTTCCTTTTTGTGTACGAAATGTTGTGTGTACCAAATAAGAGTCAGGTAAACTGAGGAATAATCATTTATCAACAAGAAAAGTAATAGTGATTTTAACGTTTAGATTGCCAGGTCAGCATCCTTTTTATTTGTTTACAAGATACAAATAAAGAATTGATTCTTGATTTTATGCCCGACAGTTACTCTTTAAGAACTGCTTGATGCAACAGTGATAATTTATACATTAGACACGTTGGCTTTGGGAACATATGTTCCCATTCACCGTTTTTGAAAATTCATTGACCATATTGAATAATCATTTGTGCACTACTGCCTGACACTGCGGGAGCGCGCGCCGCTCACAAACAGGAGGGGATGAGTATCTATGTCCTTGGGAGCTGAAGTAGATACTCGTCCTGCAGGAGGGGGAAGTGGTTAAAAAAACAAGGGAATGAGCAGGAATGCCTGGCCATTGTGCCCTTCCGAGGCATCCCAAGCCTCTGCTCCCTTTTTTAAACGCTGGTTCCACCACCGCAGTCATTTGTGAAATAATGAAATCATCTCAAGTTTAATAAAGTTGTCACATTTTTTTTCTGAATGCTAATATAATCATCTGCCTCGTGTTATTACCATGTTCTATTTTTTTATGCAGATTGTATTTGCCGTTTACAAGCAGGCGTTTTAGCGGGGAACGTGCCGGCTCTCTCAGACTCCTCGCTGTTCTGATGATTCCAGCGAACACATTTAAGGGACGACTTGCTGGCGTTAAGAGCACGGCGCTGCCAAGACATGCCGCTGAAAGGATAATAGGTGACATTTGCTTGCCGTGAGTTGGGGGCTCGTCCTTTCCAGGCCTTTATTAAAGAGACACTGAAGCGGAAAAAAATATATGGTATAATGAATTGGTTGTGTACTATGAATAATTACTAGAAGATTAGCAGCAAAGAAAATATTCTCATATTTTTATTTTCATGTATATAGTGTTTTTTCTTACATTGCATCATTCTATAATATGTGCAGATTACACAACACTCAGCATTCAAAATGATTCTTTCAGAGTAGTCTGTGAAGTAATGACCTCTCCTCTGGCAGAGCAAAAGAAAACACTTGAGATAATAAAAGTCAGAAGACAGCCCTCTCCACGACTTTAAAAGTCGTACAGCTTAAAGAGAACCCGAGGTGTGTTTAAAGAATGTTATCTGCATACAGAGGCTGGATCTGCCTATACAGCCCAGCCTCTGTTGCTATCCCAAACCCCACTAAGGTCCCCCTGCACTCTGCAATCCCTCATAAATCACAGCCATGCTGTGAGGCTGTGTTTACATCTGTAGTTTCAGTCTCAGCTGCTCCCCCGCCTCCTGCATAACTCCGGTCCCTGCCCCCGTCCCTTCCCTCCAATCAGCAGGGAGGGAAGGGATGCAGGCGGGGACCGGAGTTCTGCAGGAGGCGGGGAGAGCAGCAGACTGACACTATAGAGATAAACACAGCCAGCTCTGACAAGCTGTTTGTCAGCAGCGTGGCTGTGATTTATGAGGGATTGCAGAGTGCAGGGGGACCTTAGGGGGTTTGGGATAGCAACAGAGGCTGGGCTGTATAGGCAGATCCAGCCTCTGTATGCAGATAATATTCTTCAAACCCACCTCGGGTTCTCTTTAATGGCTTTTTTGCATAGAGATAACAACTGGAGTTTCTTAACTCTTCCTGTACTGGAAACAATTAGACTGATGTATCTGATCTTAATGTTTTATTTCTTAGCTGTACTACACATACAAATCATAATATCATAATTTTTTTTTCGCTTCAGTGTCTCTTTAAAGCTGAATAACTTACGCTTGGCTGTCATGCTAATGTGTATACATTACCTCCGCTTCCAACCAGGAGGACACTCACCAACAATTCCATGGCAGAAAAATTAGGACTGATAGGCTACTTATTATGATTCATTTAAATAGCATGGATATCTTCAGCATTTTATAGTCCTCTTTAGCATATTTACAGGATACAGTATATTCCACCCCCTGGGTTTAGTTTTTGAAGGTAACTTTATTTATTAAATAAATAAGATTATTATTTTAGCCGTTTTAGAACACTTGTAGCATCAAAAATGGTCTATTTGCACCAACACATTTTGTTGGAGCAGGTTTGTCAGCCACAAAAATCAAATTCCCATTTTCCCAATCAGTCAGTCCTCATAGAAATGAACCCTGACTGTTCGTTGGAAGGAGCAATGCTGAAGCTGAAATACTTTGGACACATTGGGCCATATCCTATTCCAGGCGATAAGTAGCTTGCAAATGCGAGTTGTTTCTCACCTTGCCATCACACAAGGATGGCTTCACTGCTGCGATGACCAATCGCTAGGGAGCATTTCTCAGGCGCAAGACCGAGCGATGCTTCCTTATCCCGGGTGATGGGGAGCGAGTAGTGTTGGGCGAACACCTGGATGTTCGGGTTCGGGAAAGTTCGCCGAACATGGCCGCGATGTTCGGCATGTTCGGGCCGAACCCCGAACTCCCCGAACATCCCGCTTTTGGGGGCCCTATGGGGTCGCAGGCATAAGGGGGGAGCATGCCCCGATCGCGGGGGGGTCGGAAATTCCCCCCACCCCCTCCGCTAGCGCTCCCCCCTCTGCCTGCTTCCCCATACAAAAGTTTAATGAAGTAAAACAGTACCGGTCCGGTGGTAGTGGGTGGCTGGCAGTGGGCGGCACTGTTTAGTGAGTGACTGAGGAGGAGGAGTCCGGAGAGTGACGCGTTGAGGGAGGCCGGGCAGCGGGCGGTTCAGCAGTAGTACGGTACTGTTCCCTGTTCGGCCCTGTTCGCGGCCATTTAGTAGTTCGGGGGCGAACCCGAACTTAAAAGGCCGAACACCATCAGGTGTTCGGCCGAACTCGAACATCACCCGAACAGGGTGATGTTCTGCAGAACCCGAACAGTGGCGAACACTGTTCGCCCAACACTAGGAGAGAGGCAGTGGTGGAAAATTCGCAATTTTGCATCATAATAGTAATGCAAAATTTCAGGAATAACCGTCAATTTTCGCGAAATTTCGCCTAATTTGTTGCCGAATTTCGTGGTTAATAGCAAAGCCCCCCTACATACTATTGACACCAAAATTCATATGGATGTTAAAGAGAGTAGTGGGTACAAGTCAAAAAAATTATTTTCCAAAAAGACCTTGTAGTGTTTGAGAAAGTCAATTTTACAAATGCAAGTTTAAAAACCAATTTTTCTTTGCATTTTTTAAAATCGATTGCTACATGCTACCATGATTAAAACCTATGTATTTTATTTGCTCATTTGTCTCAGTTATTACACCATTTAAATTATGTCCCTATCACAAAGTATGGCACCAATATTATATTTGTAAATAAAGGTGCATTTTTTCAGTTTTGCATCCATCACTATTTACAAGCTTAGAATTTTAAAAATGTTCGTAATATACCCTCTTCACATGCATGTTTAAAAAGTTCAGACAATTAGGTAACTACATATGTTTTTTTTTTTAAGTTGTAATTTTTTTTTCATTAAAAATTGTATTTGGGTAATTTTTGGTGCGGGAAATAAACAGTTAATTTTAAATGTAATCATGTGGGTTTATTGTATTAAATGTATGTACAAGTAGTTTTACTATTTGGCCACAAGATGGCCACAGTGAGATTTTTTAGCCCTGGAAGCGTACTGATCGCTTCCAGGAAGCATATAGAGGACAGGAAACTTTTTTATATGACAGAAAGCCCCCACAGCCTCTGATGGGAAGCTGTCGGTTTTTCTGCCGGGGACTTAGATCAATGAATGGGAACCATGTTCCTATTCATTGATCTCCGGGATACCGGGGGGCGGCACGTGAGCGCGCGGGCGCGTGCCGAATTGCGCAGCAGCCGCCTGGACGTGAGGATCACGTCCAGGCGGCATAAATGGTTAAGAAGCAACTGAAGTTTGGTCTATGTAACTAAAGGGGGCAAGGCTTCTATTTTTCCTGAAATAGGTGTGCAAGGAAAGAAGTAGGACATAGCACACCCTACCCCACCCAGAAAAGGACCCTATTCAAGTAACAAGTTAAGGCCTACCCTTGTTGACCACCAGGCTTTTTTTTTGTTTGTAAGATTTGGTGGGGGCTAGAGCCAACCAGGCCCCTAGTCTCTCTTCAGGCCCTAGACATCTGCCTAGGTTTGCCTCATGGATGATCTGGCTCTGACCCTACCCCCTCACAGTCCATTCTGCTGTTTGCCTCTCCCATCTCTATGCTGCGTAGGGTGCTCTATTGTCTGTAAGCACAGTAACTCAGTTTTTACAAGAAGGAGGTCTTAGCATGACGCGTCGCTCGCTCTCTTCATCGTTATTTTGTATTTTTTTTTTGTTATTATTTTTTTTCTTACAGAGACTGCGGAGGTCCACATTAAAAGCACCGCGGCGCACGGCGCTGTCAGACGTTTTCCAGGAATCATTTCCCTCAGTCAATTTCCGATGTTAGTGAGATGTTGATAATAGTGTCATCACACTGTGCCTTCTGTATACACACACAAGTCACCGCCGTCACAGCAGCGCGGGTAATTTGTCAGAATGGGTGGGAGATCGGCGCTGAACGGTGTGTTTATGGAAATGCGGGACGGAGAGAGCGCAGACTTTGGGTGGCATGCTGCCTTCCACCCGGCACACCGGTAATTGCCAAACGCCGAGGAAAAATGAAAATTATAGTCTTGATTTTTTTCTTTTTTTTTTAAACAAAGGAATATGGAAATGTCTCGAACATTCCGTTGTTCTTGTAAGTGTACAGAAGATAAATACAGAAAATATGCTGTAACAGAAAGAGACTATTTGGGAATGCAGGAAAAGAACCTTTCATTTAAATAGTTTAGCATGAAAAAAGATCTGTATACATAAGAATACATTTTGAAATGTTGCTGTTCAGAAATAATTTCCATTCTCTCTCCGTTTTCTCCTCTTCCTTTCCCGATTTTCTCCTTCCCTCCATGCCTTTCCTCCTGCCCCCTTTCCTAGTCCTTCCTTGTTTTCCTTCTCTTTCCTTTCCTTTTACTTCCTTGTTTTCCGCCACCTTCCTCCTCACTCCTCCCTCTATTTCCTTCTCCCATTCCTTCCTCCCTTTTTATGTTTCCTTCCTAGTTATTCATTGTTTTTATATCCTCCCTCCATTTTCTTTCCTCCTGCTTCCTTGTTCTTTCCTTTGCTTTAGTCCTTCATTCGACCTTCCCTATCCCGGCCTTTCTACGTAATTCCCTTTTCCTTGATTTCTTTTTCCCTTACCTCCCCCGTCCTCCCTTGTTTCCCCCCTGTCCTTTCTTGACTTCCAGTCTTCCCTACAGATTCCTGATTTCCTTCTGTCCTGACTTTCCCTCATTACTGCTTCCTCATTTCCTGCTGCTTCCTTGTTCTTCCCTGACTTCCCTACTCCCCTCCTTACTGCTTCTTTATTTACTCCTGTCTCCTTGGTCTGTTCTGCCCCCTCCTTACTCCTCTGGTTGTTTCCTCCTACCTCCCTGTTCCTTCCTTATTTCCCTGTTCCTTCCTTGTTTTCCTCCTGTCTCCCCCCATTCCTACTTGTTTTCCTTCCTTCCTGTAAATACCTAACCTCTCATTTGTTCCCGCTTACATCTGAAAATGGCACCTGAGAATAATGGCGCACGGTGTTGCCGCTAATCCGTTTGCCGATTATCGCTATTTAACGTTAAAGCCTTATTGTTATTTAGGGTTAAAGCCTTATTGTTATTTAGCGTTAACACACAGAACCCTCTCTGTACCTACCCCTAACCCATAAACCCCCCCCCGGTGGTGCCTAACCCTACTCTCTCACAGAACCCTCCCTTTACTTATCCCTAACCCTAAGACTCCCCTGGTGGTGTCTAACCCTAACCTCCCCCCTGATGGTGCCTAACCCTAAGACCCCCCCTTCCCCAGTGGTGCCTAACCCTAACCTTGACAGTGTTACATTAAATCCATTCACGGTTTTGCAGTTAAATAACGTCTGCAGTTTGTCTTATGTAGGGCGCTATTGATAAATAACGTTAGTGTGTGCCACTATTGATAAATAACGTTAGTGTGTGCCACTACTGATAAATAACGTTAGTGTGTGCCACTATTGATAAATAACGTTAGTGTGTGCCACTATTGATAAATAACGTTAGTGTGTGCCACTATTGATAAATAACGTTAGTGTGTGCCACTATTGATAAATAACGTTAGTGTGTGCCACTGTTGATAAATAACGTTAGTGTGTGCTGTTTTTCTTCTTTTTTCCCCGTGCGCCATTATTATGCAGTACTAACGATAAATAGCGATAAGCGTATCTTTTTAATGTGGCGCCATTTTTATGCATAGGCGCTGTGCGCCGTTATTCACTGATCCCTTTGTTCCCTACTAGTCCTCCATTATACCCCCCCCCCCCACACCTCTCCTAATTCTCCATTATACAACCCCCCTCCCCCGCCTTCCTGTTCTTTTCTTACCTCTCTACTTCCCTCCCTACTTCTTCCTTATTTCCTCCACTCCCCCTTTCTTTTCTACCTCCTCCCTAGTCTTTCCTTGTTTTCCTCCTGCCTCTGTTCCTTCCTTTCTTACTTCTCCCCCCCCCCCCCCCCCCCGTCCTTCCTTATTTCTTTATTAGTTCATGTACATCCATCTCCCATTGCTTCCTTGATTTCCCCCCGACTTCCTGTTCCTTCCAGGTTTTACCTACTTTCTGCTTCCTTCCTGTTCACCTCTAGTTTTAGCGGTGGCTGGATAGTGTAATAGTGTATAGTGTAACTGGATAGTGTAATGGTTAAGGGCTCTGCCTCTGGCTCTGACACAGGAGACCTGGGTTCAAATCTCGGCTCTGCCTGTTCAGTAAACCAGCACCTATTCAGTAGGAGACCTTGGGCAAGACTCCCTAACACTGCTACTGCCTTTTTTTCAATTTGGGGTAAAAACCGCACGCGCTTCTATGCGCTAAAAAAGCGCACCCATTCACTTGCATTGATGTGCGCTTTACAGCTCAACGCACAGAAATGCATGCAACACTACATTTTTGTAACGCAGCTCAGCATGTCGCATAGATGTGAACCAGGCACATATAATTACATGGGAAATCCAATACCTTGCAGAACGCACAGGGCAATGTGCTGTGAAAAGTGCATAGAAACGGCCCTGATGTGAGCGAGGCCTAATGAATGGGATCAGCAGCGCAAGTGCATATGCTGGGCCGGATTTAAGCCAAGGCCGCATAGGCCATGGCCTAGGGCACCACAGGATAAAGGGCGGGTGGGCAGCAGGCAATAGTGGGGGGGGGCTGAGGGTCACCTGACTACCTATACTTATACTAGAGGGAAGGGGGGGAAGGATCAATGGGCTTCTGATACTGAAGGAAAGGCGGGTCATCAGGCAATCTAAACTGGAGGGGGGAGGGTTATGTGGCTACCTATACTGAAGGGGGGGCAGCTGCTGACAGTGGCCTTGGGCCGTATGGCATGAGATCAGGTGTGCTTGCGTCCCGAACGCACAGCCGTATGCGTTGCCTAATGTGAAGGAGGCCTTATTGTCACCCCATCTTATATCTGTCTCTCTGCTATTCTCCCGTTCCATTTCCTTCTTCCCATCCCCCCTCCCCCATGCCTATACCGATCAGCTGCCTATCTCTGTTTTTACCCTCTGTGTGTAATCATAATATTTCCTGCCTCATTGTTTTCCGATTTGAATGATGGAACAATTTGCCATTTGAAACAATGTGATATTTTATGGAAGTGCTGAAGTCTCTTTATCCTTCCTTGATTCATGGTTGGTGGAGGAATGAGAACATCGCCGGTGAATAGAAAACAAATCAGAGGGATTGTTCTCCTCTCTTTGGGTAAATAACGGCTCTGGTGACTCATCATCTCGCTAAGCGTTATCACCATCATTAGCACAGCGCATTGATTCTCCCTCGGAAATTTGGGAAGACGAGAAGATTATACGGCGCAGCTGATGTCAATCACACTTTAGGTATTTTTAGATTTGGGGCGATTTAAAGAGCACCTGTGATAAGAAATTACCCAACAAGGAGGCCACTGACTCCCTGTCATGCGTACGTGCGAAAAGGGTGCCTGGAAATCTGTGCACCCAAGATAGCAGCTAGTAGAATGACGGTAAATTCACCGATTTTAACGGAGAGGTGAGTTAACTTAATTGCTGCCGCTGGGCAGTCTGCGTACCCCACCACCCACCGATCTCTGGCTACCTAAAGGGGGGCTCTCTGACTACCTAAAGGGGGGCTCTATGACTGCCTACACAGGGGTTTCTCTGGCTGCCTACGTGGATGGCATGGTAATTAAGGTTAAACTTTTAAATGTATAAAGAAGAGGTAACATTTACGTTTTTTTTAATAACGAGCCACATTGTTAGTATGCATTTATAATGTGCTATTGAGATGCCCTGGATAGGCAGAAGTACACACATTGCAAGCAGGGGCGTTTCTAGCCTTTTTGTCACTCCAGGCAAGAAGCACAGCGTTTGTGTGCAAAAATTTGCGTTTTAGTGCGGAAACCATTACGCGCGTTACAGCTATAAGTTAGCATGGTTTAGTAAATCAACCCTGCTACGTGTAGGATTTAACACACACACACACACACACACACACACACACACACACACACAACACACAACACACAACACACAACACACAACACACAACACACACACACACAACACACACACACACACACACACACACACACACACACACACACACACACACACACACACACACACACGTCAGATTAGAGCAGTCAGTTAAAGAGACACTGAAGTGAAAAAAAAAAATGATGATATTATGATTTGTATGTGTAGCACAGCTAAGAAATAAAACATTAAGATCAGATACATCAGTCTAATTGTTTCCAGTACAGGAAGAGTTGAGAAACTCCAGTTTTTATCTCTATGCAAACAAGCTATTAAGCTCTCCGACTAAAGGTAGCCATACACTGGTCGATGTGCCATCAGATCGACCAGCTGACAGATCGCTATCTGATCGAATCTGATCAGATAGGGATCGTATGGCTGCCTTTACTGCAAACAGATTGTGAATCGATTTCAGCCTGAAACCGATCACAATCTGTTCAGCTGCTCCTGCCGCCTGTCCTCCCCCCGCGCATACATTACCTGACGCTGGCTCCCGGGCATCTTCTCCACGCTGCACCGCTCTGTTCTTGCTCCATCTCGGCGCTTCCTGTGTCACTCCGTGACCAGGAAGTTCAAATAGAGCGCCCTCTATTTGAACCTCCTGGGTCACTGCAGTGACCCAGGAAGCGCCGGGATGGAGCGGGTGCAGCGCTGAGAAGATGCGGAGAAGACGCCCGGGAGCCCGCATCAGGTAATGTATTTTTCATCGGATCGGCCGCCGCTAGCGACGCGCACTTTACCCGCGGGCGATCGAGGGTAATTTCCCGCACGGCGCGATCGACGGACCGATCCGATTTCGGGAGGGAATCGGATCGTCGGCGGCGTTTACCGCGAACGATTGGCAGCAGATTCGATCCCAGGATCGAATCTGCTGTCGAAACGGCCGGGAATCGGGCCAGTGTATGGCCACCTTAAGTTAGTCGTGGAGAGGGCTGTTATCTGACTTTTATTATCTCAACTGTTCCTGGACTATTTACTTTTTCTCTGGCAGAGGAGAGGTCATTAGTTCACAGACTGCTCTGAAAGACTCATTTTGAATGCTGAGTGTTGTGTAATCTGCACATATTATAGAATGATGCAATGTTAGAAAAAACACTATATACCTGAAAATAAAAGTATGAGAATATTTTCTTTGCTGCAAATCTTCTAGTAATTATTCATAGTACACAACCAATTCACTATATCATTTCTTTTTTCGCTTCAGTGTCTCTTTAAGAGTGAAAGGAATTTGATACAGTAAACAAGAGATAAGCAAGTGAATTGTACATCATTATTTACTGACATTACCGATATTTTACTATGTACAAACCTGGTGTCCATTCTTACTTGGAACCTCCCCCTAATGCTTAAAATAAACCTCAGACTACACCTTCAGGAACTCTCTCAATCCTGGGTTAAAAAAAACAACAACATGTTAATCGATGGTGTTCCTTAAGGTTTTAGGTGGGGGGGGGGAGGTTTGTTTTAAGCATTAGGGGGAGGTTCCAAGTGAAACTGGACACCAGGTTTGTATATAGTAAAATATTGGTAATGTCAGTAACTTAATCACTTGACCGCTACAGGTGGTGCTCCCCTTAAAGGACAGGTGCGAGGCTCCAGGCCAAATGAGCTCAGACGCAGAAGATGCCAACCTGGCAAGGTCGGTTAGCTGCAACAGAGGGGTTCCCAGGATGCCGGTTCTGCGCCAAGGGACAGAAAGGCTGCCAGGGGCTGGAAGCCCCAGTTACGTTTTTCTTTTACACCTCGCACTTGTCTTTTAAGGACCAGAGCAATTTTCACATTTCAACGCTCCTCCCATTCACTTGCCAATAACTTTATCACTACTTATAACAACAAAATGATCTATATTTTGTTTTTTTTTCACCACCAATTAGACTTTCTTTGAGTGAATCTTTTTGCTAACAATTATTTTATTCTAAATGCATTTTAAAGTGAATAATAAGAAAAAAAACTGAAAAAAATAATTAACTCTCAGTTTTCAGCCATTATAGTTTTAAAATAAAATGTGCTACTGTGGATAAAACCCACACATTTGTTTTGCCCATTTGTCCCGGTTATTACAACATTTAAATTATGTCCCTAATACATTGTATGGTGACAATATTTTATTTGGAAATAAAGGGTGTATTTTTTCAGCTTTGCATTAGTTTAGACTGTACTGTATCACTAATTACAAGCCCTTCTTTGCAAGAATAACAGTAATGTACCCTCATGACGTACATATTAAAAAAGTTAAGTCCCTGAGGTAACTATTTAGCACGTGGAGCTAAGATGACGTCTCAAGGGGCGTAGATATACTGTCGCCAAACTAATACCGTATATACTCGCATATAAGCCAACCCATGTATAAGCCGAGGTACACACTTTTCCCTCAGAAACCAGGAAAACGTGTTTGACTCATGTATAAGCCCCCTCCACAGTAGCCAGATGTGCGCCCAGTATAAGTCAGCCCCCCTCCCCATAGCCAGATGTTTCCCAAGAATGATACTGCTGTGTCTCAAGACGCAACTAGATGGCGTCATAGATATGAGACACAACGATTGCCATACAGGCAAAATTTCAGATCATTGCACCGCTGACACGTTGCTTGGACACTCCGCTCCACAAGCCGGGGACACAGGTAGTCTTGAGCAGCGCACTCTGCACACCATGTTGCAGGGGATGGGGGGCATGGACATAGCAGGGAGCCAGCTGGTAAGAGCAGGATCACTAGTGTGTGATTCTTATGCTCCTCTGCCAGTAACAAAACCTGCTCCACCATCCGTTCTGCTCCACTGACTCGCATATAAGCAAACGGGGTAACTTTTCTGCACATTTTTGGTGCTGAAAAATTAGGCTTATACACGAGTATATAAGGAAAGTGGTTAAATCACAACCCCTGCAGCGGGGGCGCTATATCTACTCAATGAGACAGCTCCCTTGCATAACACAGAGGCACTTTAGCACTCGCTCATGTAAGCAGATGCCTTTCAGTGAATCTTTCAAACGTGTGTTGGCTTTTCTGCATCCCCTATTTTATAGAAAAAACTAGGGCATGACTGTGAAGAAAAATAAAACACACTTGAAGCTTGTCATGTTTTTTTTTTTTTTCACACCATCGACAAAAGATTTTTTTCCCCTTCTCTTTTTTTCTTACAGCTGTTATTATTATTTCAGGCTCTTTTTTTTACAGCTGTTATTATTTCAGGCCTGAAAATAGGTTGAAAGAGCTTTTAGCGTGAAATGAGCGGTCGGATGTGACAAAAAGGCAGCGATCTTTGAGTTGCTGATAATGACAGTCGTGGTTTGGGATGAAATGGCTCATCTTAATGTCATGTTTCCTGGCTTGGGGGGGAAAGGGGGGGGGGGTTTAATCAATCTATCCGTGAAGCCAATAAAACGCTGAACTTTGTCACAGCACAATGGCTGTAATCAAGTCCCTAAAAAGGAACACAGCGCCTTCCTGGCTCTCTTATACTGGATATTGAGCTCCGCATGCACGGCTGTCATATAATGAGCGGCGCATGAATGCGGGATGATACAATGGTGCCGTAATTAACTCTCGCAGGAAGTGGTTCACAGCACAACAATAGGCGAACGCCCGCTGCTGCTGTTGTATTATTTTGTGAGTTAGGGTTACCGGCTTAAACACAGGGATCTTCCACTTAACGACCAGGATAAGAGCATTATTTCCTATAGATATGGAGAAAACTACAGGATCTGCCATGTTCCCCCTCCCCTTCTAGCTGATCATTATTTATCCAGCGGAAGGTGTGAAGATAGCATCTGTGACTTCTCTAAAATCTTTGAAGCACGGTGTTCTATCTCCCCACCTCCCATGCTGATGAAAGCTTTTGTTTGCTCTCTGCTAATGTGTACAATTAAATAATTACATCAGTCCTTACCTGCCTGAAATTTTTGCTGTCGGGCAGGACTCGGTAGTAGGGTAATTAAGGTTAAACTTTTAAATGTAAAAAGAAGAGGTAACATTTAAGTTTTTATTTTAATAATGAGCCACATTGTTGGTATGCATTTATAATGTGCTATTGAGATGCCCTGGATAGGCAGAAGTACACACACTGCAAGCAGGGACGTTTCTAGCCTTTTTGTCACTCCAGGCAAGAAGTGTTGTGTCAACCCCCCACCCCCCCAAAAAATACAGGCTAGAGAATATAAACCATTACACGCTACATGAGCAGAGCCAGCACTAGAGGGAGCAGGAGACAGACAGGATGGTCACACAGGCACAGCGCTGGACTCCAGAGGGGAGGTGAGAGCACAGCTTCTGCTGCACTATACTCTGCATTTACTCACTGGACTGGGTGAGCACAGGAGGGGGACAGGAACAGATAGTGGGACAAGGGGACAGAAGGAGGCACAGTGGGACACACAGAGCTGGATCATCCACAAGACAACTTAGGCAGGTGCCTAGGGCTTGGAGAGAGTCTAGGAGCCCAGTTTATGCTAACCCCAAAACAAATCTTACCAAAAAAGCTAGGAGGTCATCAAGCATGAGCCCAAAGTCATTGCTTGCCTAGGGCACCATTTCACTTTATTCCATCTTTGGATGCACAGGGGAGCAGAAGTTGCACAAGGGGACTGAAGGTGGCACAAAGAGAGACAGAAGGAGGTACAAAGGGAGAGAGAGGGACACAGGGGTCAGAGGTGGCACAAGGAGACAGATGGAGGCAAAGAGGGACAGAGGGAGGTACAAACACCCATGGGCAGGGCTTCATCCGGGAGCTGTGACTTTGTTCTAGGGTGGGGCTTAGTTTGGGGGTGGGGCTTAATCGACCAATGGCACTCCAGACAATGGCCTGTAATGCCAATGCCTAAAAACACCTCTGTTTGCAGGACAGAGGTATATCGAGATTGATTGATTTTAGATCGATTTTGACTAAAAATCAATTGAAAGTATCAATCAGACAGGATAAAAAAGCGTAAAACAATTGGGGGTGTGGCAAGAGCATTGGCAGATCGATGGCCTGTAGCTTTGCACTGCATCGATCTGGAATCTATTGGAAATTGATGTGTAGTGTATGGTAGGAACTGATTCCTTCTGAATCGATTATTTTCAGAAAGGGATCGATCATTTTGAAACATTGGGTGAAAATCTATAAGTATATGGACAGCTTATCATGCATTATTATTATTATTATTTATTGTATTTATAAAGCGCCAACATATTACGCAAGGTAGGACATACAGGAAACTCCCAACAAAACAAGATCATGCAAATGATTTGATAACAATAGTGTCAAAGGTCAAAATAGAGACTGTTCTAGTCCACAAGAGGGGTGATTGTCAGTAAGATTGCATAATCAAGCTGGAAACGCTCGGGAGGAGGACCCTGCCAGAGGCTTACAATCTAAAGGGTGGGGGTGGAGACAATAGGTGCATCTTTTGAGAGGGTGTCTAATGGTGGCCATATACTGGTCGATTTGCCATCAGATTCGACCAACAGATAGATCCCTCTCTGATCGAATCTGATCAGAGAGGGATCGTATGGCAGGGACGGATCTAGGGGGGGGGGGGGGGGCAAGCGGGTATCTTGCCCCAGGCGCAGTTTGTTGAATTCTTAAAAAGGCTGCAAAATGAATGGCAGTTTAGGCGCCAAAACCTGACCTTTAGGCGCCAAAACCTGACCTTGCCCCAGGCGCAACTTGGTCTTGATCCGTCCCTGACGTATGGCCACCTTTACTGCAAACAGATTGTGAATCGATTTCAGCCTGAAACCGATCACAATCTGTGGAGCTGCCACTGCTGCCCCCCCCCCCCCCCCCCGCATACATTACCTGTTCCGGCCGACGCGAGTTCCCTGGTCGTCTTCTTTGCTCCGGCTCCGCTCCGGCTACTGAACTTCCTGTCCAGGGGAAGTTTAAACAATAGAGGGTGCTCTACTGTTTAAACTTCCTGCCGGGACAGGAAGTTCTGTGTAGTGTTGGGCGAACACCTGGATGTTCGGGTTCGGGAAAGTTCGCCGAACATGGCCGCGATGTTCGGCATGTTCGGGCCGAACCCCGAACTCCCCGAACATCCCGCTTTTGGGGGCCCTATGGGGTCGCAGGCATAAGGGGGGAGCATGCCCCGATCGCGGGGGGGTCGGAAATTCCCCCCACCCCCTCCGCTAGCGCTCCCCCCTCTGCCCGCTTCCCCATACAAAAGTTTAATGAAGTAAAACAGTACCGGTCTGGTGGTAGTGGGTGGCTGGCAGTGGGCGGCACTGTTTAGTGAGTGACTGAGGAGGAGGAGTCCGGAGAGTGACGCGTTGAGGGAGGCCGGGCAGCGGGCGGTTCAGCAGTAGTACGGTACTACTGCTGAACCGCCCGCTGCCCGGCCTCCCTCAACGCGTCACTCTCCGGACTCCTCCTCCTCAGTCACTCACTAAACAGTGCCGCCCACTGCCAGCCACCCACTACCACCAGACCGGTACTGTTTTACTTCATTAAACTTTTGTATGGGGTAGCGGGCAGAGGGGGGAGCGCTAGCGGAGGGGGTGGGGGGAATTTCCGACCCCCCCCCCGCGATTGGGGCATGCTCCCCCCTTATGCCTGCGACCCCATAGGGGGGCAGTATTCGGCCGAACAGGGCCCTGTTCGGCCGAACAGGGGCCCTGTTCGGCCCTGTTCGCGGCCATTTAGTAGTTCGGGGCGAACCCGAACTTAAAAGGCCGAACACCATCAGGTGTTCGGCCGAACTCGAACATCACCCGAACAGGGTGATGTTCTGCAGAACCCGAACAGTGGCGAACACTGTTCGCCCAACACTAGTTCTGTGTAGCACTGGACCCCGAAGCCCGAAGCGGAGAAGAAGACTAGGGGACTCGCGCCGGCTGGAGCAGGTAAAGTATTACCGCTGTATTGCGTCGGTCGTTGGGAATTCGAACGCCGCTAACGACGCACTCCCGACCCGCCTGCGACCAAGGAAAATCTTCCGCACGGATGGGTCGACGGGAATCGACGGGAACGATCGATTTCGGACGGAAAACGATCGTTCTGTCAGCGGTGTGCGCGGCGATTTCACAGCCATTTTGATCACTGTGATCGAAACGGCTGTATATCGGGGGGAAAATAGTTAGGTGTATGGGCCCCTTAACAGAACATATTATGGTGCTGGTGTAGGGGGGGTATGCGAGCAACAACAACCAATTTTTTTGATGGGACAGTTGATGGGTGGGGTACCGGGCGTATTGCTGCAAATTTTGGAGGAAAGGGAGTGATTTGGATGTGGACGGAGCTAACCATTATGAAGCTCTGTACTCTCTACTGTGTTGTTGAAGATGTCAGTGCTATATAAATACACAATAATAATATGTCTGGACATTAGACTATGACTATCGTATGATTAGATTGTGAGCTCCTGAGGACATTCAGAAAAGGGGGACATACGAAAGAGGGGGATGCATAGGAGGAGGGGTGGGATAAAGTTATAGGCACAATACAGAGAGCCTGGTGGGAGAGGAGAAATGGCAGGAAAGGGACTGTAGACATCACTAGAGCTGTTTGGCAGGGACACGTTATTAAAAGAAACCACTGAAATCTGAAAATTATGGGGGAGACGACAGGGTGGGAGTCAAAGCTGGGAAAAGAGATAATAAGATTACCTGCAATAAAGCTAATCTAAATTGCCTTGAGCTTGCTCTCTGCTCACTACAGAAGTTGGCTGTCAGTACCTGTATCACTGGCTTCTGAAACAACAGACTGCCCAGCATTATTGATTAACTAGCTGGACGCCCGGCGTTGCCCGGGTATGTATTTGGCTGGTGTTGGCTCTTCCTAACCCTAACACACAAATACTAATGACCAAGTATGTGAGCTTTGCAGTCTTTGGCATCAATAATTTGCAATAAAATAAAATTAATCTGATTGGATGTGGCTCCACCCCTTTTCTGAATTTGAACCCCAATCACCCAATGGCCAACTGTACCAGGTACAGGGGATTAACAGTGCAAGAATGGCAGCAATTAAATATTCCCCTTAAAAATCAATAGGTGGATTTTGATTGGCTTTTATAGGCTCCACCCACTTTCCTGAATATTAATCCCAGTCACCCAGTGACCAACTGTGCAAAGTTTGAGAACCCTACCATTTACAGTGTACGAATGGCTGCAGTTTACATTTGCGCAATGAAATTTGTATTTTTCTCCACCCACTTATTTCCTAACATTGTTCAGGTATGTATTTGGCTGATGTTGGCTCCGCCTTCTATTTCTAACCCTAACACACAATTACTCAATTACCAAGTCTGTGAGCTTTGCGGTCTTTGGCATCAATAATTTCCATTGAGATTAAACAAATCTGTTTGGCTGTTTGTGGCTCCCCCCCCCCCCCCCCCTTTGTCTGAATTTGAACCCCAGTCACCCAAAGACTGACTGTATCAGGTTTAAGGCTTGTACCATTTACAGTGCAAGAATGGTAGCAATTACATATTCCCCTTAAAAATCAATTGGTGAATTTTGATTGGCTTTTGTAGGCTCCACCCACTTCTCTGAATATTAATCCCAGTCACCCAGTGACCAATTGTGCAAAGTTTGAGAACCCTACCATTAAAAGTGTAAGAATTGCTGCACAGCTGCAGTTTACATTTTCTCAGTGAAATTTGCATTTGTCTCCGCCTACTGATGACCCGGCATTGCCCGATTATGTATTTTGCAGGTGCTGGCTGTTCCCACTTTTCCTAACCCTAACACACAATTAATCAATTACTCAATGACCAAGTTTGTGAGCTTTGCGGTCTTTGGCATCAATAACCTGCATTAAAATGAAACAAATCATATTGGCTGTGTGTGGCTCCACCCTGTTTTATGAATGTAAACCCCAGTCACGCAATGATCAAGTGTACCAGGTTTGAGGCTTGTGCCATTAACAGTGCAAGAATGGCAGCAATGTAAATATTCCCCTTGAAAATCAATAGGTTAATTTTGATTGGCTTTTATAGACTCCACCCACTTTTCTGAATATTAATCCCAGTCACCCAGTAACCAACTGTGCAAAGTTTGAGAACCCTACCATTAACAGTGTAAGAATGGCTGCTGTTTACATTTTCCCAGTAAAATTTGTATTTGTCTCCGCCCTCTTTTTGGTTATGCAAATAAAAAGTATCCTATACTTTATTCCAGGTAATGTACTATGTGTGTGCCAAATTTCAATCAAATCCGTTCAGCCATTTTTGCGTGATCGAGTAACAAACATCCAAACAGTGGTGCTCAAATACCCCTTTTCAAAATTCGAGTTAGGTCGAATTCGAATAGTAAATTATTCGAGGTCAGTCGAATATTCGAGTCGAATAATTTTTACTATTCGATTCGACCTCGGAATTCGAGCTCACTATTCGAGTCGGTATTCGAGCTCATTATTCGAGCTGACTATTCGAAATGGCCTTAAATAGCTTCCAACACTTGTTTTGAGGGTGAATGATGCAAGAAACCTCTTTTTTTCCAAGTAACAACAGCAAGTGATTATGTGGGTATGTTCCTTTAAAAAAAAAAAGTTGAAAAGAGAAGTTGTGTCCAGAAATTTGTTCAGTACTGTATATACTTCTTCTTCTTCTTCTTTATCTTCTATATCTTCTTCTTCTTCTTCTTCTATATCTTCTTCTTCTATATCTTCTTCTATATCTTCTTCTTCTTTTATATTGTCTTCTTCTTCTTCTTCATCTTCTTCTTCTTCATCTTCTTTTTCTTCATCTTCTTCATCTTCTTCATCTTCTTCTTCATCTTCTTCATCTTCTTCATCTCCTTCTTCATCTTCTTCATCTTCTTCTTCTTCTTCTTCAATATCGTCTTCTTCTTCACTTATTTCTCTTTTCAAATTTTTTTTTTTAAAGAAATGCAGCTATTTTTGAGCGTAACAAATAGCTGGTGGCGCACGCATGTTGGAAGCGCCATTGTATGTGCTCCCTGGCAGTGGAAACACACAGACAGCAGGAGGTAAATTCAGCAGCAGGAGGAGGAGGATGAGTGTGTGGCAGCAGGCAGTCAATGAGGCAGGCAGCGTGACATAATAGCCCTGGTACCTAGCGGTGATACCAGGGCTGTAAATAAACACAGCAGGCAGGAGGTCCCAGACAGCGGTCGTGCAGCCCACATTGTGTCCAATACACAACTGGGACAACACAGTTTTCAACCCGGGCACCTCAGAAAAATTAAACCTTTTTTTTTTTTTGGTTTTTTTTGTTTTGTTTTTACAACAAATTACACAGATATAGCTATTTTTTGACGTAATAGCTGGTGGCAGAGTGGCAGCAGAAGGTAAATCTGTGTACCCTGGCAGTGGGAAACACAGACAGACAGACAGCAGCAGCAGCAGCAGGAGGAATGGAGGAGTAATTATGTGTGCAGCTATTGTTTGACGTAATAGCTGGTGGCAGACTGGCAGCAGAAGGTAATTCTGTGTACCCTGGCAGTGGGAAACACAGACAGACAGCAGCAGCAGGAGGAATGGAGGAGTAGTGTGAGTGTGGCAGCAGGCAGGCAGCGTGACATAATAGCCCTGGTACCTAGCGGTGATACCAGGCCGTAAATGAACACAACAGGAGGTCCCAGACAGCGGTCATGCAGCCCACATCGTGTCCAATATACAACTGGGACAACACAGTTTTCAACCCGGGCACCTCAGAAAAATTAAACCTTTTTTTTTTGGTTTTTTTTGTTTTGTTTTTACAACCAATTACACAGATATAGCTATTTTTTGACGTAATAGCTGGTGGCAGAGTGGCAGCAGAAGGTAAATCTGTGTACCCTGGCAGTGGGAAACACAGACAGACAGCAGCAGCAGCAGGAGGAATGGAGGAGTAATGTGAGCAGCTATTGTTTGACGTAATAGCTGGTGGCAGAGTGGCAGCAGAAGCTAATTCTGTGTACCCTGGCAGTGGGAAACACAGACAGACAGACAGCAGCAGCAGCAGCAGGAGGAATGGAGGAGTAATTATGTGTGCAGCTATTGTTTGACGTAATAGCTGGTGGCAGACTGGCAGCAGAAGGTAATTCTGTGTACCCTGGCAGTGGGAAACACAGACAGACAGCAGCAGCAGGAGGAATGGAGGAGTAGTGTGAGTGTGGCAGCAGGCAGGCAGCGCGACATAATAGCCCTGGTACCTAGCGGTGATACCAGGCCGTAAATGAACACAACAGGAGGTCCCAGACAGCGGTCGTGCAGCCCACATCGTGTCCAATACACAACTGGGACAACACAGTTTTCAACCCGGGCACCTCAGAAAAATTAAACCTTTTTTTTTTTTAATGGTTTTTTGGTTTTGTTTGTAAAACAAATTACACAGATATATAGCTATTGTTTGACGTAATAGCTGGTGGCAGAGTGGCAGCAGAAGGTAAATCTGTGTACCCTGGCAGTGGGAAACACAGACAGACAGCAGAAGGGCAGTACACAGCAGCCCACTGTAGGTGTAAAATGTGTGGCTGCAGGCGACGTAATAGTCAAAGTGAACCAGGCTGGCTTAGTGAGCAGGAGCCAGGAGGTGGTAAAGGGTGGTAAGGCACATTAACGATGGTTCTTAGCCAGTTCATGTCCCCCTCTCGCCGACAACAGGGGCCAGGAACTCGCCTTCCACCCACGCCTGGTTCATCTTGAGAAACGTCAGTCTGTCCACAGACTTGTGAGACAGACATGAGCGTTTCTCGGTGACCACGCCACCAGCTGCACTGAAGCAGCGCTCGGACAGCACGCTGGAAGGGGGGCAGGACAGCACTTCCAGGGCGTACTGCGCCAGCTCGCTCCAGATCTCCAGGCGCTTGACCCAATACTCCATGGGATCAACAGGGGCATCGCTGTCAAGCCCGCTGTAGGACCCCATGTAGTCAGCCACCATGCGGGTCAGGCGCTGGCTGTGACCGGTGGAGGATGCTGCTGCATGCACCTCCTCTCTAGTCACTGCTGCCGGAGCCTCTACAGTCCTGCAGAGCTCATGGCTGAGAGACAGCAGGTCTGTGGGGCGCTTGCTGCTGGATGCAGGCACCTGCTGCTGCCTCTGTGCTGGCTGCTGGACAGTGGGGGTGGAAGGCTGGGGGAAGGCTTCCTCCAAGCGCTCAACAAGGGCCTGCTGCAAGCTCCTTATTTGTTGCGCTGGGTCTCCTCCTGCAGGCGGCAGGAACTGGCTCAACTTCCCCTTGAGGCGTGGGTCCAACATCATGCTGATCCAGATGTCCTCCCTCTGCTTCATCTGGATCACCCTGGGGTCTCTGCGCAGGCACGTCAGCATGTGCGCTGCCATTGGGAAGAGGCGGGCCACGTCTGCTGGCACATCGACGGCAGTGCTGCTGTCCTCATCCTCCTCCTCTGCCTCGTCAGCCTCATCCTCTCTCCACCCCCGCACCAACTCAGCTGCACTGTGCTGCTCCCCCTCATCACCAGCAAGGTCAGGGACCTCCACCAAGTCCTCCTCCTCCTCCCCCTCAGAGGTGGACTGTGCAGCTGCTTGCCGCTCCTGCTGGTCCAAGGCTGCCGCTCCCTGTTCCAGCAAAGCATCGAGGGCCCTGTTCAGCAGACAAACCAGGGGCACCCACTCGCAGACCATAGCATGGTCCCTGCTCACCATGTTAGTGGCCTGCAGAAAGGGAGCCAGCACTAAGCACACCTGCTGCATGTGCCTCCAGTCATCATCGGGGACGATGGACGGGATGTTGCTGGTCTTGTCCCTTCTCTGAGCGGCGGAAACAGTGGCCAGGGCAAGGTACTGGTTGACAGCGTGCTTCTGTTCAACCAGACGCTCCAACATCGCCAGGGTGGAGTTCCAGCGAGTCGGAACGTCAAGGATCAGCCGATGGCGTGGCAGATCCAGCTCCTTTTGCACGTCTTCCAGGCTCGCACAGGCTGCAGCCGAGCGCCGGAAGTGACGCACAACGTTCCTTGCCGTTTCCAGCAGTTCGCCCATCCCCTGGTAGGTGCGCAAGAACTTCTGCACCACCAGGTTCAGCACGTGGGCAAGACAGGGGATGTGGGTCAGGTTTCCCCTGTCTATTGCGGCAACCAGATTGGCCCCATTGTCGGCCACCACCTCTCCGACTCTGAGGCCTCTGGGGGTCAGCCAAATCCTCTCCTGCTCCTGGAGTTTGGCCAACACATGGGTTGCCGTCAGCTTGGTCTTCCCAAGGCTGACCAAGTGCAGCAGCGCTTGGCAGTGGCGGGCCTTCACGCTGCTGCTGAGGCGGGGGGTTTGGCCAGGTGTGCCGGAGGATGGCAGAGGATCGGAGGAACCTGCTGCAGTTCCCCTGACCCTGCGGGGTGGCACCACCCACTGTGTTGCTGCTGCTGCTGTGCCCGCTGCTGCTCTCCCATCCTCACCCCCTTCCACCAAGCTGACCCAGTGGACAGTGAAGGACAGGTAGCGGCCTGTCCCGAAGCGGCTGCTCCAGGAGTCCATGGTGACGTGGACCCTTTCACCAACCGCGTGCTCCAGCCCTCGCTCCACATTGGCCATCACAAAGCGGTGCAGTGCAGGAATGGCCTTGCGGGAGAAAAAGTGTCTGCTGGGGAGCTGCCAGTCTGGGGCTGCGCAAGCAAGCAGCGCACGAATGTCGCTCCCCTCCTGCACGAGCGTGTACGGCAGGAGTTGGGAGCACATGGCCCGTGCCAGCAAGCCGTTCAGCTGCCGCACGCGACGGCTGCTGGGAGGCAGAGCCCTAACCACCCCCTGGAAGGACTCGCTCAAAAGGCTCTGGCGTGGCCTTTTGCTGGCACGGGAATCAGCAGACACAGCGGAGGAGGCCACTGAGGACTGGCTGCCAGAACAGGCCTCAGTGTCGGCGGCAGGAGTTGCAGAGGGGGGAGGAGCAGTGCGTTTCCGCACTCCTGCTGGTGCTGCTGGAGGAGCAGGAGGGCGGGTGGCTGCTGTTGCTGCTGCTGCTGAAGGCTGTGCAGTGATGGGTGTGGTGCCACTGCCAGCACCAGATGCCTTCAGTCTCTGGAACTCCTCATGCTGGTGGAAATGTTTCGCAGCAAGGTGGTTGATGAGCGAGCTGGTGCTGAACTTTAAGGGGTCTGCACCTCTGCTCAACTTCCGCTGACAGTGGTTGCAAGTGGCGTACTTGCTGTACACAGTGGGCATGGTGAAATATCGCCAGATTGGTGACAGAAACATCCCCCTACGGCATGGAAGCGCTGCTGCCTGTCTCCCTGTGGTGGTTGGGGAGGGGGGGGCTTGGGTGCGGCTGGTGGTGGTACTGGCAGATGCTGCTGCTGCTGAGCCTGAGACACCAGCAGGCTGTGGGACCTGCCTACTGCTGCTGCCAATGCTTGCAATGATGCGCCTCCTTGCAAGGCCCACAAGAGCATCCTCCTCCTCCTCCTCAGAGCTGCTGAGGACGACATCCCCTGGAGGTGGTGGCACCCAGTCTCTGTCTGTCACCGGGTCATCATCATCCTCCCCCTCCTGAAACATGTCCTGCTGGGATGAGGACCCCCCAAACTCCTCTCCTGATGCATGGATGGGCTGCTTGACTGTCGCCACAGTCTTGCTGTCCAATCCCTCATCCCCCAAAGTGCCCATCAGCATCTCCTCCTCAAAATCGCCAACAACAGCAGACAATTGACTCATGATGCCTGGGGTCAAAAGACTGCTGAATGACAGGTCGCCAACTGACGGTGAACTGGCCTCCTCCCCAGGCCCTGCTGGGCGGCTGCTGCGAACAGGGCTGGTGGTGAGGGTGGAGGCCTCGGATGCAGAGCTGATGGCGGGCTGCTCATCCTCCGTCATGAGTTGCACCACAGTGTCTGCATGCTTTTCCTCAATGGGACGTTTCCGACCCGGCTGGAGGAAAATCGGAGCAGGTGCTACACGCTGCTGCTGCTGTGTCTCTGCAGCGTGAGTTGCAGATGCTCCTGCTGGGCGGCGCCCAAGGCGTCCACGGCCAGTGGCTATGGGAGGAATGTTAGCCACTGACGCTGCTGCTGCTGCTGCGGAACTGTGCATGGTGGCGCGGCCGCGGCCTGCCACAATGCTGCTCCCTCTCCTCCTGATTCCCTTGCTGCCCTTCCCCTTGCCCAAACCGCGCTGGCTGCCACTTCCAGACATCTTCGATGTTTTGGGCGTATAGACAAAAGTTTTTTAAAAGGGCGGGTGAAAAGTGGGGTACTTTAACCATTTCAGCCCGCAGGGATTTTCCACCTTATGCATCGGAGCAATTTTCACCTCCCATTCATTCGCTAATAACTTTATCACTACTTATCACAATTTATTGATCTATATCTTGTTTTTTCCGCCACTAATTAGGCTTTCTGTGGGTGGTAAATTTTGCTAAGAGCCACTTTACCGTAAATGCATTTTAACAGGATTAATAAGAAAAAAATGGAAAAAATTCATTATTTCTCAGTTTTCGGCCTTTATAGCTTTAAAATAATCCACGCTACCATAATTAAAACCTATGTATTTTATTTGCACATATGTCTCGGTTATTATACCATTTAAATTTTGTCTCTATCACAATGTATGGCGACAATATTTTATTTGGAAATAAAGGTGCATTGTTTCCGTTTTGCGTTCATCGCTATTTACAAGCCTATAATTTAAAAAATGTTTGTAGTATACCCCCTTCAAATGCATATTTAAAAAGTTCAGACCCTTTGGTAACTATTTATGTCTTTTTTTTTTTTTTTTTTATTGTAATTTTTTTTTTTTCCATTAAAATTTTTATTTGGGGAATATTTTGGTGTGGGGCATAAACAGTTAATTTTTAATGTTGTTGTCTATGTAAATTGTAATGTTAAAAATGTGTAGCTGTAGTTTTGCTATTTGGCCACAAGATGGCCACCTTCATTTTTTTTCTCCATCCTTGTACTTCCTGCTAAGCGGAAGTACAAGGGCGATGCGGAACTCTCTCCGGGCAGAAGAACTGAAGCCTCACAGGTGAGCGCTTCGGTTTTTCTGCGGGGGAAAGGGATCGGTGATCGGGAACCATGTTCCCTTTCACTGATCCCAGGGCTACCGGGCGGCACAGCAGGGATGCGGGGCGCGCCCGCGATCGCGGGCGGGAGCGCGCCCAAGCGCGGGAGCGCTACAGAGCTGCCGCCCGGACGTGAGCTTCACGTCCGGGCGGCGGAAATGGTTAATGGAGTGGGTTGGTGGGTGAGGTGACTGAGTGAGTGTCCCTAGTACAGTAAGTAAGTAGTAACAGTCAGGAAGTACAACTAGCAGTTACAATAATCAGTAGTAATCACAAGTAAATTTAGTGTGTGTACACTACAGACAGTGAGTGCACGCACGCACGCACGCGCAAACACGCGCAGGAGCTAGCCTATGAACAGTGACTGAGTGAGTGTCCTAGTACAGTAAGTAAGTAAGTAGTAACAGTCAGTAAGTACAACTAACTAATTACAATAATGAATCAGTTATCAGAAGGAAATAGAGTGTGTGTAGTGTGTGTACACAGACAGTGAGTGCACACACGCAGGAGCTAGTAGCCTATGAACAGTGACTGAGTGTCCTAGACTCCTAGTACAGTAAGTAGTAACAGTAAGTACAACTAACTAATTACAATAATCAATTACAATAATCAATCAGTTATCAGAAGGAAATAGAGTGTGTGTAGTGTGTACACAGAAAGTGAGTGCACACACGCAGGAGCTAGTAGCCTATGAACAGTGACTGAGTGTCCTAGACTCCTAGTACAGTAAGAGTAAGTAGTAACAGTAAGTACAAACAACTAACTAATTACAATAATCAATCAGTTATCAGAAGGAAATAGAGTGTGTGTAGTGTGTGTACACAGACAGTGAGTGCACACACGCAGGAGCTAGTAGACTATGAACAGTGACTGAGTGTCCTAGACTCCTAGTACAGTAAGAGTAAGTAGTAACAGTAAGTACAAACAACTAACTAATTACAATAATCAATCAGTTATCAGAAGGAAATAGAGTGTGTGTAGTGTGTGTACACAGACAGTGAGTGCACACACGCAGGAGCTAGTAGACTATGAACAGTGACTGAGTGTCCTAGACTCCTAGTTCAGTAAGAGTAAGTAGTAACAGTAAGTACAACTAACTAATTACAATAATCAATCAGTTATCAGAAGGAAATAGAGTGTGTGTAGTGTGTGTACACAGACAGTGAGTGCACACACGCAGGAGCTAGTAGCCTATGAACAGTGACTGAGTGTCCTAGACTCCTAGTACAGTAAGAGTAAGTAGTAACAGTAAGTACAAACAACTAACTAATTACAATAATCAATCAGTTATCAGAAGGAAATAGAGTGTGTGTAGTGTGTACACAGACAGTGAGTGCACACACGCAGGAGCTAGTAGCCTATGAACAGTGACTGAGTGTCCTAGACTCCTAGTACAGTAAGTAGTAACAGTAAGTACAACTAACTAATTACAATAATCAATTACAATAATCAATCAGTTATCAGAAGGAAATAGAGTGTGTGTAGTGTGTACACAGAAAGTGAGTGCACACACGCAGGAGCTAGTAGCCTATGAACAGTGACTGAGTGTCCTAGACTCCTAGTACAGTAAGTAGTAACAGTAAGTACAACTAACTAATTACAATAAGCAATCAGTTATCAGAAGGAAATAGAGTGTGTGTAGTGTGTACACACTACACAGACAGTGAGTGCACACACGCAGGAGCAGCTAGTAGCCTATGAACAGTGACAGTGAGTGTCCTAGTACAGTTACAGTATATAACTACAATACTAATACAATCAGTAGTAAAGGACAGCAGAAATATATAGAATAGAGAGAAATAAACAGAGGACAGGAGGACAGCTGCCCACACAGGCAAGGCCCTGAGGCCTAAAGCTGTAAGCCTGCAGCAGCTGGCCTGTCTCTATGTAACACAAATGCTACTAACTAAAATACAATGTCTAACTAACTAACAACAATATAGGTGTGTATAGGAGGTGTATGTGAGCAAAAACGCTAGGTAAATGACCACAATAGAGCTCTTGCTAAGCCAAAGCACAAAGGAGCAACTCTCTCTCTGTACAAGTCTCAGGCAAGCACGGAGAAACGTAACATGGCGGCCGCTATTTATAGGGTAGGGGCTGGCCAGGGTCCCCCTCTGTGATTGGCTGCCGTCAGAGGGCCTGGGAGCCCTCTGATTGGCTCTAAGGACATCAATCTGGGCTATGACGCTATTCGAGCTCGGTACCGAGCTCGAATAGCGCCGTTTGCTCGAATAGCTCGAATAGTGAATGGGCTATTCGAGTGTACGCGAATAGCCCATTCGAATAGCTACAGCTATTCGGAGCTCGAATACCGAGCTCGAATAGCTGGAAAAGAGCTTGAATATTCGAGCTACTCGAATATTCGAGCTCTGCTGAGCACCACTGCATCCAAACATCCAAATATCCAAACATCCGAACTTTACTATTTATTATATTAGTAGGATTACTCTGATCAGGATAATCAATAGTCCAAGGGCAGGGTACTCTGGTATTACAGCAGCCAGTGTACATGGCTACTAATGACTAGAGATGTCCCGAACGGTTCGCCGGCGAACGGTTCCAGGCGAACTTCGGTGGTTCACGTTCGCCTACCAATTGCGAACTTTCCCGGAAGTTCGATTCGCCCCATAATGCTCTATGGAGCGAAACTTTGACCCTCTACATCACGGTCAGCAGCAGACATATTATTGCCAAACACACTGCTCTCAATGCTGGAGGCCCGCCCTCCCTCCTCCAAGCAAGGTCCTTATACCATTTGACTCACTTGTCTGCCTACACTAATTAGGTAAGGGACAGCTGCTACACACTCTGCTGGGGAGATTTTAATTAGGCTCTTGTGGGCTCCTCCTCCCTCCTACCAGAGGATTGAGGATTGAACCCAGGTCTCACTGTGTGATGGGCAAGTACCTTAACCGCTGTACCACAACAGTACTAACTGAAGTTGGCCTAGCATCAGAGGCGTAGCTAGGGCTTCCAGCGCCCGGGGACAAAGACTATTAATGCGCCCTGTAAGGAGGTCAAAAAAGGGGCGTGGGCATGGTAATGGGTGGGGCCAAATATACATGACCTTAGCAGTGGTGTAAAAGGTCTGGCAGGGAAGTTTGAGCTCTGCCATAGTGTTTCCCCCCAAAATACATGTAATCTGACAGCATTTCACCAAAAATACATGTAATTTGGCAGAGGTTCCTCCAAAATACAGATATTTGGCAATGGTTCCCCCAAAATAGACACAATCTGGCAGCAGTGGTTCCCCCAACATACATATAATCTGTCAGCTGTTCCCCAAAATACACTTAATCTGGCAGCAGCGGTTCCCCAAAAATTCAGTTAATCTGGCAGCAGTATCCCCAAAATAGGTGCCCCCAGTATAGGTAACCAGGTCTATAGGTGTCCCTAGTGGTAGTAACCAGGTAAATAAGTAAAAAAAATATCCACAGGTCACAGCTGGGCGCCCCTAGGGACCCAGCGCCCGGGGGCACGTGTCCTACCCCGCCCACCCCTAGCTACGCCCCTGCCTAGCATTTACCATTTATGCTCAATCCAAGAGAAAAAGATTGCAGCGTTAGGAAGACTTGCCTAAGGTCTCCTACTGAATAGGTGCTGGCTTACTGAACAGAGATGAGATTCGAACTCTGGTCTCCTGTGTCAGAGGCAGAGCCCTTAACCATTACACCATGCAGCCACTGCTTACAGAGATGTAGCCAGACATGGCCTTGTATTTTGTGTTCAACAGTTGTCAAGAGAAAAATTAGACAAGATAGCAGTGTTAGGAAGACTTGCCTAAGGTCTCCTACTGAATAGGTGCTGGCTTACTGAACAGACAGAGTCGAGATTCTAACTCTGGTCTCCTGTGTCAGAGGCAGAGCCTTTAAACCATTACACCATGCAGCCACTGCTTACAGATATGTAGCCAGACATGGCCTTGTATTTTGTGTTCAAAGTTGTCCAAAGAGAACCCCAGATAGCCAGGTAGATTCATCTCTCTCTCTCTCTCTCTCTCTCTCACCAACACTACATGCTGAAGCCAGCCTAGCATGTACCATTTATGCTCAATCCATTTATGCTCAAAAATACAACTCTGCGGAAAGCGGTGACCATCCCCACTGGAGAGAGAGAGAGAGGCTACACAGGGGTGTATTTATAGTAAATACAGTGGGTTGCAAAAGTATTCGGCCCCCTTGAAGTTTTCCACATTTTGTCATATTACTGCCACAAACATGAATTTTATTGGAATTCCACATGGAAGACCAACACAAAGTGGTGTACACATGAGAAGTGGAACGAAAACCATACATGAATCCAAACATTTTTTACAAATAAATAACTGCAAAGTGGGGTGTGCGTAATTATTCGGCCCCCTTTGATCTGCCCACTGTAGGTAAGGGGTCATAAATGGCCCATGAGTTTAAAAAAAAACAAAACAAAAATAAACCTAACTTAGCTTTCTCCACTGACTGCATCAGATCTTGCCTTATTTCCGTTATCTCAAAAAAATAATACATGGTAAAATAGGAAGCTTATCATTAATAATGACCCCCCCCCCCCCCCCCCCCCATACTACATACCATAGACAGCTGCTTTCTAAAGGCCAAAATGACAGAATCTCCATCAGGTGACACATATGTTGTATTTTGTTGGCAGCTGCTCTGCCCAGCGCTCGGCCCTGTTTAGCTGGAGCTGCACGTTTGACTCATCTCCTTTAGCTGTGTTCTCTATGCTTATTGTATTAGTCATGTAGTATCTGGTGCTCTGCGCTCGGAGGGAGATTGCTATCAGGCGCGCGGCGGAGGATTTGCGCTCTTTCGGGGGAAGTACAGGGGAGTATTTAGCTGGGAGCACTAGAACAAGAATAAATCCAATTTAATAAATAAAAGAAAGAGCATTCTTTGCAGCCGTAAATTAAAGCGAGCCCGATACCATGGAAACAAGTCCGGATAAACCCCATGTTCTGCGGCCATTATAGAGGGAGACGCCAATGTTACCATACACCGTATACGGTGCGCTCGGATCCATGGGAGGAAATGCCTTTATAGAGTTTCACAATTAAACATAGAATAGATAAGGAACAGCTTCCATCAGACGTACATATATGAAATATTAGGATTCAGCGCCAATAGCTTCACACTATATTATTCTGGTAAGTAATGATGGTACTATGAGAGCCAACATCTCTAAAATGTACTCCCTTCACCTAAAACTAATCTCTCCTCGCCCCTGCCTAATGCTAACCCTTCCCCCTTACCAGTTCCTCAAAGTAATCTCTCCCTGTGCCTGCTTAATGCTAACCCTTCCCCCTTACCAGTTCCTAAAACAAATCTCTCCTCGCCCCTGCCTAATGCTAACCCTCCCCCCTTACCAGTTCCTCAAACTAATCTCTCCCTGTGCCTGCTTAATGCTAACCCTTCCCCCTTACCAGTTCCTAAAACTAATCTCTCCCCGCCCCTGCCTAATACTAACCCTTCCCCCTTACCAGTCCCTCAAATGAATCTCTTCCCGCCCCTGCCTAATGCTAACCCTTCCCCATTACCAGTTCCTGAAACAATCTCTCCCCGCCCCTGCCTAATGCTAACCCTTCCCCATTACCAGTTCCTAAAACTAATCTCTCCCCGCCCCTGCCTAATGCTAACCCTCCCCCCTTACCAGTTCCTCAAACGAATCTCTCCCCGCGCCTGCCTAATGCTAATCCTTCCCCCTTACCAGTTCCTCAAACTAATCTCTCCTCACCCCTGCCTAATGCTAACCCTTCCCCATTACCAGTTCCTCAAACTAATCTCTCCCCGCCCCTGCCTAATGCTGACCCTTCCCCATTAACAGTTCCTTAAACTAATCTCTCCCCGCCCCTGCCTAACCCTTCCCCCTTACCAGGTTCTCAAACTAATCTCTCCCCGCCCCTGCCTAACCCTTCCCCCTCACTAGTTCCTCAAACTAATCTCTCCCCGCCCCTGCCTAATGCTAACCCTTTCCCATTACCAGTTCCTCAAACTAATCTCTCCCCGCCCCTGCCTAATGCTAACCCTTCCCCCTTACCAGTCCCTAAAACTAATCTCTCCCCGCCCCTGACTAATGCTAACCCTTCTCCCTTACCAGTTCCTAAAACTAATCTCTCCCCACCCCTGCCTAATGCTAACCCTTCCCCCTTACCAGTTCCTAAAACGAATCTCTCCCCGCCCCTGCCTAACCCTTCCCCCTTACCAGTTCCTAACACTAACCTCACCCCACCTCTGCCTTATTGTATCCCTCCCACCTTACCAGTTCCTAACACTAACCTCACCCCACCTCTGCCTAATGCTAACCCTTCCCCCTCACATATTCCTAATGCTAACCTTGACCCAACTCTGCCTTATGCTAACTTTTCTCCTTTATCTAATTTGAACAATAATTTTGCCCCACCCCTGCCCAATTCTAATACGTTACCCCCATCTTTCCCTAACACTTACTTGACCACATCTCTGCCTAATACTAATCCTTTCTCTTCACTTAATTCTAACACTAGTCATGCCCCACCCCTGCTTAATTCTAGCTCTTCTCCTCACCTGTCCCTAACGCTAACCTCACTCCACCTCGGCCTTATGCTGAACCTTCCCATTCTTCTGTCACTAACACTAATACCTACTGACAACTCTTCCCCTCACCTGTCCCTAACACTAACCTTGCTACACCTTGGCCTAATGCTTACCCTTCCCCCTTACCTGCTCCTAACACTAACCTTGCCCAGATTTGGCCTAATGCTAACCCTTCTCCGATCACTAACACTTATCTCGCCCCCCTCTGCCTAACGCTAACTCTTCCCCCTCACCTGTCCCTAACGCTAATCTCACCCCACCTCTGCTTAATGCTAACCCTTCCCCTAACTCTAACCTAGGTCCACCCCTGCCTAATGCTTACCGTCTCCTTTCACCTAATTCTAACACTAACCTCACCAAACCTCTGTCTAATGCTAACCCTTTACCTAAGTCTAACCTTGCTCCACCCTTGCTTAATGCTAAACCTTCCCCTTCACTTAATTTGAACCTCAATGCTAACCTGTTTATCCTGCCTTGGGCACAAGATTAATTTTAATAGCCTCAGGGTTTGGCTATATTATAGCCGTACCCAATTCCTATCCCCTTACACTAACCTTCAGGTTAGTTCAGGTTGCAATGTAGCCAAACTCATCACCACATCCTTTGCTCAGCTATGTCATATAGCCAAGAGCCTGTGCAAAAACTAACCCCTCTTGGCACCTCTTGTCGCACCATAGCTGCAAATTAACATTGCGGTCTAAGGTGTTGCCATATTACGACAGGTTCTGCTTGCCTCCAAATGAAATGATCTGCCATTGCTCTACTCTACGCACATCTTTCTTCATCAAATTGCCACATTTGTATGCCGTTTGGTCTGATCAGGGGCGTAACTACAATTACTAATATTTACACCCCTTCCCTTGCCTCTCCTTGGTGCCCTCCATGGCCTTTGGGCCCGTCTCACAAGGGTCATAAAACAAGTGTGATCTTCACACCCATAACAAGTGTAGCCACAAAACACCTGATCTGAAGTATTGGGGGAAGGGAAGTAGTTGGGGGCCCCCTACAGCCCCCCTACCCCCTGTGATCGCAGAGGCTGATTCCTCTAGTTACACTCCTGTGTCTGAGGGTAGCTGAATCACCTTTGATAGAAAGAACAATCAACTCAAATGTGCCATTTGTGTGGCCAGTATTAGCAAAGTGGGGGGAAAAAAAAGTCTAAAAAAATGTAAAGAACTTTTCTGATCATCTTTGTCAGCCTGTAATTTACTGCAGAGATGTATTAATTATAAGTCCAAGTGTACTGCGATGAAAAAAAGTTGTAGGAAAAGAAAGAAAAAAAACTTTCAACAAGAAACTGACGCAGCTTACATTATTATAAAAATAGGATTTTTCAGCGGGAGTACATATGTTCCCGGGGGCTGCATTCTGGGTGTGGGGAGAAGCCGAGAACCTGAGCAAGGTAATACAGGGTAATCAGTGGCGCAGCAATATGCAGAGGTGGAGTGTTGGGACAACAACGGGGGCCCTTGGGCCAGTGGGGCCCACTGGGGGTCCTTCATCCATCTTATTAGCTTTTTATTGGTGTTATACTGATAATGAACACCTTTATATGTGCATTGCACAGTGGTTACCCGTTACAAACTATTTTCTTAGGGCTCGTTTGAATCTAGGAAGTTTTCTGCACTTTTTTAAGCACAGGCGATTTTCAAAATCGTCCTAAAAACACTTGTGCAATGATTCTCTATGAGAGAGTTCGTTTGCGATCCGCTCAGCAAAGTGGTACCTGTACCATTTTGAGGTGAATTTGCCTCAATGGAGCGCTCGCGAAAAGGCTGTCAGGTCGCCATCAGGGCCAGATTTAGGCCAAGGCCCCATAGGCCATGGCCTAGGGCACCACAGGAGCAAGGGCACCAAGGCAGCAGGCAAACTAGTGCAGCATTTGGTGCAGCTTGCAAATGCTGCAATGCAGGGAGATCAGGCGAGCACCTGACCGCGGTACTCTGCTGCTAGCCGCCTGTGCAGCAGCCACCTTGCTCTATGTGCACGTTTGCATTGTGGCCATCAGCTATGGACTTGGGCAGCACTGGAGACGGAAAGGAAGAGGAAGCTTCTGCACTGGAGACAAGCGGAGAAATGAGTGACACTGATGGCTGCTGCGGTGTGAAGGTGGGCTGGCTACCTATACTGAAGGGGGTGGGGGGGAGGGATTAATGGAGTCATCTGGCTACCTATACTGGAAAGGAAGGGAGGAAGGGTTAACTGGCTACTTATACTGGAAGGGTCATCAGAATACCTTTACTAGAGGGAATGGGGGAGGAGTCATCTGGCTACCTATACTGGAATGGGTGGAGGGGGGTAATCTGGTTACCTATACTGGGGGGAAGGGGGGAGGGGTCATCTGGCTACCTATACTGGGGGAGTCATCAGGCTACCTATAGAAGGAAGAGGGGAGGGGTCATCTTGCTACCTATACTGAAGGGGGGCGACTGGTGACAGTGGCCTTGGGCAGTAAAGAATACAAATCCGGCTCTGGCCGCCATATACTTGCCGAGTCTGTTTTGAATTAAAGTGTTGTTAGCATTGCAACTTACCTGGTGCCCCCCGGATTCCTTTTCCCTTTCAAGTATTGAATTTATTTTAAAGATATAATTTTGGTTTGAGTTGTTGAGTTCATTAGAAAAGATTTTTGTATCAGAGCCCATGAAAGTATTGACACAAGACTAGAGTTCACCCCGGGCCTCTGCCTGGACAGCCTATGCCCAGAAACTGCCCTGATGCTCAGAGATATGGAGATAGAAGATAATTCAAATACAGGGCGAACATCAGTTCCAGAATGAAACAGCAATTTCAGAACGTGAATTCAAATGATTAGAAACTCCTACTTGTGATCGGTGCTCTTTAAAGCAGTGACTATTTATGTATTGAACCTCAATTTTTTTTTTCTTTATCCCGACTACAAAAATATTCTGCAATTTATTTAGAAGGTGCTGAATTATTAAGCGCTCTCATTTCCTCTGTGAAATCTCATTTATTTCTTAAGTCACTTTTCAAAGCCCACAAGACGGAATCCTGAATGAAATGATTGCAGCAATTTAAAGTAAGCTGAATTGATTTATAAAGGACGATACTGCTATTACTTTGTCTTTCCCAACGCTTAACTTTTCAGCTTCACGGCGGAACCAAAGTCAGAGCTTTCTTCCCCAGGACTCTGCAGATGCTATCAGGGGTGTAACTACAAAACACTGGGCCCCTCTGCGAAACTATGGATGGGGCCCCCTCCCGCCAAACTGCTCCCAGCCTCAGCCTGTAAGTGTCAAGTGCGATGGTCTCCCTTATCTCTGTGCCGGACAAGTATATACTGTACGTATATATAAGGAAGTACAGAGGAGCCAAAAGGATAAAATATGCTAAAAAGTTTATAACGTTCAGGTGGCGGTGGTGGACCGGCCACACCAAAACAGACACGATGCTGTTGCTTGAGGAAGAGATCATTTATTCACATACTCCTAGAAAAAACTGCAACGCGTTTCATGGACACAATCCCACTTCGTCAGGCAATAAACAACCGGAGTATCACACAGCTCAGGGTCCAGTCACAGCTTGGCAACTCTGATCAAACTAGTGTATTTCTTTTCTTGTTTTCCCTATAAAATGCATAGAAAATAAAGCAATTACTGAAAACCAGTATTGCCCAGAAAAAGCCTAATTTGTGGCACAAAAAAAAACAAAACAAGATATAGATCATTCAGGTGTGAGAAGCAGTGATAAAGTTATGGTCAAATAAATGGGAGGAGCGCTGAATGGCTCTTGGCAGTAAGGGTAAAATGGCCTGTGGGCTGAAGCGGTTAAACAATTTACATGAATTCTGAGACTTGAGCGACAATGGGCACACCTGGCACAGGACCACGAGGAAGCAGGTTTCTCTACAATCTCTTTGCCGTGTTAGAAGGTGACGGGAATCTCCAGTCCCATCAGAGCAAAGCATAGATAGGATGTGTCCTCTCCTCCCGTGTTCATTAATGTCCAGATTGAATTTTTATTACATGGCAGTGAAGTCTGTCGTCTCCATGTTTTTCCCTCTCCCGGCGCAGCGTTCCTCCCAGACTCATTAATATTCCAGCGGCGTCACCAACATGCCAGAACTCCAGCAGATCCAATCACAGGAGGAAAAGGGAGATTTCTCCGGCATTAAGCACAACAAGGAGCTGTCACATTCGCTTGGGGCGCCGCACAATGACACGGGCGTGTTCAGGTGTCGGATAGTGCGTTACGTGCTAGGCAACCTCTGTACCAGCCCTGAGTTTAGTGTTTTCTAATAGCAAGCAGGGATGGTCAGAAATGATGATTTGGGATGCCAATAGATTGTGGGTCATTGCGGATATCTGCAGAAATCGGAATTAATGATTTTCAATTTCCGCAGAACATTATTTTTTTCTTATTTTTCTTAAAGAGAATCTGTACTGTCTTATTTGTACAATAAAAAACATACCAATCGAGTCACTGTGATCTCCTATGGTCCCTATTTGTCATTTCCGCCACTCCCCGCCGCGATCCTGGCTTTTAATCGACAGTTTCAGGCAGCGTTTACAAACAAAAAACATGGCCGCCAATCAGGAAGTGATGTATGTGTATATATAGATATATACATATAATAATGGCAGTATTTGTATAGCGCCTTTCTCCTGTCGGACTCAAAGCGCTTGCGAGGCAGCCACTAGAGCGCACTCAGTAGGCAGTAGCAGTGTTAAGGAGACTTGCCCAAGAAACTTCTTACTGAAATAGGTGCTGGCTTACTGAACAGGCAGAGCCGAGATTTCAACCCAGGTCTCCTGTGTCAGGCGGAGACCTGGGTTCATTACACTATCCAGCCAATGTGTGTATGTTTGTATATATATCATGTTACAGTATACTACAAGTTTTAATTACATGGTGAATTATCTGCACTCAAGTCTGGGATTAGTCACAGTTTGCACGTGACAGGCAGAAGCTCCCTCCCTGCTCAGCCTCACAAACTGCAATAAACTAAGCACACTCTCAGAGCCTGGAGGGGGCGTGCAGGGGGCGTGCATAACTTGTTCCTATCACAGCAGAGGAAGCTCCTTCCTCCCTGGGTCGACAAAGCTTGACAAAGAAAAGAAGATTAGATATATTACAGAGACAGTACAACTAGAAGAGGCTGCAGTAATCCAGAGCACATTAGAACAGGTATAGGAACTTATAGGATAGAAGAAATGAGGCTGAAAATTTAGTTCCAGTCTCTTTAAAGGAAACATGAAATGGGTTTCCTTGTGGTATTTATGCTTACCTGAGGCTTCCTCCAGCCCCATGAAGTCCGTGGGGTCCCTCGCTGTCCTCTTTGGTCGCTCTTTTCGCCTAAAATCCTCCCTCCTCTGTAGTTCGTCCGGCCGCACTCTTCTGCGCATGCGTGGCTTGGTCGTGTGTGAACCTTCCCCCCCTCCCACCGTCTCGCTTCCGCAGCCAGGAGCGTTCTGTGTCTGCGCAGTAGTAGTACATACAGTAGTACTGCGCAGGCACAAAACACTCCGGGGTATAGGAGCGTAGCGCGGGTGGCCGGGCCTTGCATGCGCAGAAGTGCGCAACTGGCCAGATTACCGGGAGGGATATCCTGTGAACAGGGCAGCCAGAGAGGGCAGCTACAGAGCCCACGCACCTCATGGGGCTGGAGGAAGCCCAAGGTAAGTATAAATACACCCAGTTAGCCCATCTCAGGTACACTTTTTAATAAGGTTTGATAATTGTAACAACAAAGAAAAATATTTTTTTGCGGATTTGCGCTATTATTCGGGATCCGCATTTCCGATCGGCAGCAGTGGCATTCTCTGATTGGCCTAATACTTCCAAGTCGTTTTTATCATGTTGTGTCAGTGTTAACTCTTTAGTGACTCATCAACACAAAATGTTTTGTTATATGTATTTTGACTGTTTTACATACATATATATTTGCATTCCATCGCTTCCTCTACATGCTATATATAATATATGTTCATATACTCTTATCATTATTGTTCATTATTTCATCTTTGTTTCTATCTTGGTGCCCTTTCCCTTTTTATGCACTATTTCATTCATGCGCATGCCCCAGCCTTATCCCCCGTCTATCGGACTCTTTTGTAGAGCGCCGCTGTGTCTGGGTTGCTATGTCAACCCAGTGTGGCCGGTGCTTATGACGCGGCCGCGTCATATCCAGGTTAGCGATCGCATCACTTCCTCCCCTGCTGGGTTAAAGGGCAGCTCACGAATTTTGAGAATTAGCCTCATCAGAAGCGGGCGTTTCCCGCGAGGTGCACTAAGGTTTCCCGTGCGCTTTGGAGTCCCTTCTATTTTCCACTCTCCTGTGCCATTGCTGTGAGTATTTGTGACTCTACATACTTCATTTCTTGTTCACTACCTCAGGCACATATCTATGGTTCTTACCACCTCCACTTGTTCATTATTGCTCACGCAGGATTCATATGTACATCTATTCAGCACGTGTCACTTTATATTGTATATACCCTGATTGCTTATTTATTTATCACTCCATTGTATTTTTGTATTGGATTGATTATTATTATGATACGCTTATTCATCCTATTGCTGTGTTGCACAATTCATCATTGATACCTGGCATGTGTCACTTTATTTGTCATATCCATTATTGTCACTACCTCATTGCTTCTTTGTACTAGGTTTATTTTTTACCCATGTATGTTTTTGGATTTTTTCTTATTTTTTGGCACTAGTGAGAGTTCATTATATTATTATTATCCTTCTCATCACTATGCACTGTAATATTATCTCTGTGTACCACTGACCAGTGCTAGTGTATTTTTTCATCATATAATATTGTGAGGGACCCCAGACCTCCGGTTTTGTTTTTATTCATGTTTTTATTCATGATGATTAATAAAGATGACTTATTCATATATTCTTGCATTTTTGGTTCAGTGTGGTGCTTTATGGGCTAGTCTTTTTTCTAGTTTTTGATGCCAATTCTATAGCTTACAGCACACCTAGACCTCATTACCACTCAGTTATTATCATTTATTTGATAGTGGTGCTTGTTCCCCTCTTCTTGTAACATTACAATTGATTTAGCGTTTCTTTTGCTTTTCTAGGGACGACAGCACACTTCATGTTTGGAAGCAAATCTTTCTGAACACTTTTTTCCTATCTCCATTTATTTTCATTTTCAATTTCTCTTGTGTTTTGGTTTGTTGCTTCTGGTTCACATTGACGCATCTTGGTTATTGAGTTCTTTTTTCGTCCTCCGCTACATAGACATATATACAAGCGCAGTCTTTAGATTATCTAGTTCTTACCTGTATACTGAGCCAGTTTTTTGCATAGTAATATGATGGAGGTTCTTAATCGTATGGAACAAGCATGGAGCTCTCAATTGAGCTCAGTGTTTTCGGCATCAGAGAGTGGGGACAATTCCCGGGTTCCAGTCGCCCCCGAATTTAAGAAATTATGCGTAGAAATCAAGGATGCACATGCCGATTACATCAAACTGTGGTGGAACATCCACAGTTTGGAACATTATTGTAGAGAGGGCATTTATCCTAGGGGTCTGCGCATCCAAATTTTTCCATCATGGGAAGTTGATCTCAAGGAAAGGGAGGATTGGGAAGCAGGATTGGCAAAATGCTCTGTTATTATTATACAAATGTTGTTGGGTCATGATAAAAAATTATTACCCCTTCTCAAAAACCGAATAAATAGTCTCCTTCACGAGTTAGATAAATTTGATTCCCTGACTCTCGTACAACCTTTTTTGACACAACTGCAGAGAGATGTTGCTAAGGTGGAACATGATACCATTGACGCAAAAAAGAAAAAACTGCAGCGTGATAGAGATGACTATGATCAGAATAAGGCATATCTGTGGAGGCATAGAGGTAATCGTAGGGGACGCAAATATGGGAAGAATCCCAAAAGACTCCCCAAAAATAAACCAAAAGAAGGGGCTATCGGGGGTGAGCAACCTGTTAGACCACATAGCAACCAATCTTCTGACACATCCGATTTTTTAGAATCAGGAAGCGAAAGCGAAGGGGTGGTAGGAGATATCAGAAGAAGGTTAACCAGCTATGTACAATCCCCGAACAAAAAGAAGAGACCCTTGGGGACAGGGGCGTAACTAGAAATCACTGGGCCCCCTGCGAATATTTGGATGGGGCCCCCCCCATAGGTGCCAAATAATCGTAATGGGGCAGCGTTTCACTGTAAATTAATTGTAAAGTGGGCAGCATTTTACCAGACAATCGTAATGTGGGCCAGAAAATCGTAATGTGGGCAGAGTTCACCAGAAAATCGTAATGTGTGCCTTTAGAAAATCATAATGTGGGCAGAGTTCACCAGAAAATCGTAATGTGGGCAGAGTTCACCAGAAAATCATAATGTGGGCAGAGTTCACCAGAAAATCGTAATGTGGGCAGAGTTCACCAGAAAATCGTAATGTGGGCACCAGTCACCAGAAAATCGTAACGTGAGCAGCAGTCGCCAGAAAATTGTAACGTGGACAGCATTCACCAGACAATCGTAATGTGGGCAGCGTTCACCAGAATATTGTAATGTGGGACAGAAAATCGTAATGTGGGCAGAGTTCACCAGAAAATCGTAATGTGGGCAGCGTTCACCAGAAAATTGTAACATGGACAGCATTCACCAGACAATCGTAACGTGGGCAGTGTTCACCAGAAAATCGTAATGTGGGCCAGAAGATCGTAATGTGGGCAGCGTTCACCAGAAAATCGTATTGTGGACAGCATTCACCAGACAATCGTAACATGGGCAGTGTTCACCAGAAAATCGTAATGTGGGCAGAGTTCACCAGAAAATCGCAATGTGGGCAGCAGTCACCAGAAAATCGCCATGTGGGCAGCAGTCACCAGAAAATCGCAATGTGGGCATCAGTCACCAGAAAATCCTAATGTGGGCAGCAGTCACCAGAATATCGTAATGTGGGCAGCAGTCACCAGAAAATCCTAATGTGGGCAGCAGTCAGTCACCAGAATATCATAATGTGGGCAGCACACACCAGAAAATCCTAATGTGGGCAGCAGTCACCAGAAAATCGCAATGTGGGCAGCAGTCACCAGAAAATCGCAATGTGGGCAGCAGTCACCAGAAAATCCTAATGTGGGCAGCATACGCCAGAAAATCGTAATGTGGGCAGCAGACACCAGAAAATCGCAATGTGGGCAGCAGACACCTGAAAATCGCAATGTGGGCAGCAGACACCTGAAAATCGTAATGTGGGCAGCAGACACCTGAAAATCGCAATGTGGGCAGCAGACACCTGAAAATCGTAATGTGGGCAGCAGACACCTGAAAATCGTAATGTGGGCAGCAGACACCTGAAAATCGTAATGTGGGCAGCAGACACCTGAAAATCGCAATGTGGGCAGCAGACACCAGAAAATCGTAATGTGGGCAGCAGACACCAGAAAATTATAATATGGGCAGCAGACACCTGAAAATCGTAATGTGGGCAGCAGACATCTGAAAATCGTAATGTGGGCAGCAGGCACCTGAAAATCGCAATGTGGGCAGCAGACACCAGAAAATCGTAATGTGGGCAGCAGACACCAGAAAATTATAATATGGGCAGCAGACACCTGAAAATCGCAATGTGGGCAGCAGACACCTGAAAATCGTAATGTGGGCAGCAGACACCTGAAAATCGTAATGTGGGCAGCAGACACCTGAAAATCGTAATGTGGGCAGCAGACACCAGAAAATCACAATGTGGGCAGCAGACACCAGAAAATCCTAATGTGGGCAGCAGTGAGTGACCAGAAAATCGTAATGTGGGCAGCAGTGACCAGAAAATCACAATGTAGGCAGCAGACACTAGAAAAAAAAATGCACCTGTGAACAAAAAACAATTCACTTACCTGACAGAAGTCTTCTCCTCTCCCGGCATCTGGCTCGCAGCTCCCCGAGTCCTCCTGCAGCACATCTCCCACGCTGACTGGCAGAGTGCAGGGCTATGGCAAGATGGCTGCCGAAGCCCTGTACTGGAGACACAAATAGTCTCCAGTGCAGGGCTTCTTCGGCGGCCATCTTGCCGTAGCCCTGCTCTGCCTGCCGGAGACTATGCAGGCTGCTGGAGCAGGGCTGCGGGGAATGAACTGGCGCAGCGTCTATTAGACGCTGTGGCCAGTTGAGCACCTTGCTGGGGGGTCCAGAGCAGCGCTCCCCCCACGCACAGTGAGCGGGCCCCAGAGCAGCCCCGGGCCCCCCTGCGGCTGAGGGGGTCGCATCCCCGGTAGGTACGCCGGTGCTTGGGGAGTCCAGAGGCGCAACGGTAGCGGAGGATTTGCAAATTATTAATCTATCTGATGAACCCCTCACATCTATTGAAGTTAAGGTTTTGAGCAAAGGCTTATCTTTTTCTCCAACCAAAGAATTTGATCTGTTTGAATTGGTTAAAGATCTTTACCTTTTCTGTCGCAAACTTACCTTGAAATTCGCATACCACAACAAACAACAGACTTCCCAGCAGCTACAAAGTGCTCTGTTTCTTCCTGAAGCAATAGACCGACAAGTTCTGCAAGATCTACTTGATCTAGTAAGCGAAAATGATCTCTCACAAGATGATCGACCCCAGACTGGCTTTAGGCCTCCTTCATATTTTATGCCCTCTCTTGCATTGTGTCCACAGGTAAAAGTTTTTTTCGAAATGATGCTCCAGGATTTAAAGAAGATCCAGAGAACTCCGAATACACTTAACAATTTGGCAAGGGAAGAAAAGAAAGCATTACAGGTACTACTGAAGGTCCCTTTACCTACCTACCTACCTAAAGGCCCCTATACCTACCTACCTACATACCTACCTATACTTAAGGCCCTATACCCTCCTACCTATACTGAAGGTCCCTTTACCTACCCACCTACCTACCTACCTAAAGGCCCCTATACCTACCTACCTACCTATACTTAAGGCCCTATACCCTGCTACCTATACTGAAGGTCCCTTTACCTACCTACCTACCTAAAGGCCCCTATACCTACCTACCTACCACCTACCTATACTTAAGGCCCTATACCCTGCTACCTATACTAAAGGTCCCTTTACCTACCTACCTACCTACCTACCTACCTACCTATACTGAAGGCACATGTACCTTACTACCTATATTGAAGGCCCCTATACCTAGCTACCTACCTATACTGAAGGCACATATACCCTGCTACCTATACTGAAGGCACATATACCCTGCTACCTATACTGAAGGCCCCTATACCTAGTTACCTACCAATACTGAAAGCACATGTAATGTGCTACCTATACTGAAGGCCCCTATACCTTGCTACCGATACTGAAGGCACATGTACCTTGCTACCGATACTGAAGGCCTCTATACCCTGCTACCTACCTATACTGAAGGCACATATACCCTGCTACCTATACTGAAGGCCCATATACCCTGCTACCTATACTGAAGGCCCATATACCCTGCTACCTATACTGAAGGCCCATATACCCTGCTACCTATACTGAAGGCCCATATACCCTGCTACCTATACTGAAGGCCCATATTCCCTGACACCTATACTAAAGGCCCATATACCCTGCTACCTATACTGAAGGCCCATATACCCTGCTACCTATACTAAAGGCCCATATACGCTGCTACCTATACTGAAGGCCCATATACCCTGCTACCTATACTGAAGGCCCATATACCCTGCTACCTATACTGAAGGCCCATATACCCTGCTACCTATACTGAAGGCCCATATACCTTGCTACCTATACTGCAGGCCCCTATACCTTGCTACCTATACTGAAAGCTACCAATATTGAAGGCACCCATACCTAGCTAGCTATACTGAAGGCACCTTTACCTCGCTACCTATGCCTGGGTACCTATACTGCGGGCAACTATACCACGGATCGCACAATTCTTATGTGCAGGATTCGTTAGATTCAGGATTCGGAAGGTTCGAGATATTCGAGAACCTTTTTAGATTCGGATCCGCTCGGATTCGAAGAAATTGTGGATTCGTCCCATCCCTAGGCCTCGATTCACAAAGCGGTGATAACCCAGTTATCACGCCTAAAAGACTTTAGGCGTGATGACCTTTTCACCACTGAGTTATCACCGATTTTTCCTGCTCTTCGCGCGAAGTTACCGCGCGTAAGCGCGTTCGCGCGTACGCGCTTAAGAGCGCGCGCAAAGTCCCATAGAGCTTAATGGGAGCTTCGCGCGAAGCGGCGGGCGTTGCGCGCGCACTTACAACTTCGCGCGAGTTTCTTCTTATCATGCCTAAAGTGACTTTAGGCGTGATAAGGGCCTTTTCACCATGGTGCTAACACTTTGCACCGCTTTGTGAATCGAGCCCCTAGTGATAACCATTTTATCATGCCTAAACTCAGTTTAGGCATGATAAGTTTAGGCATGATAAGTTTAGATAAGTTTAGATCGCGCGCAAAGTCCCGCACGCAAAGTCCCGCACGCAAAGCAGCGCCATTAAACTCTATGCAAAGTGCACCAGACTTTGCTAGCGCAAAACTTTTGATCAGCTGTGCACTGCGGTGCTAACCCAGTTGGTGCTTAAACTTATCACACCTAAAAACTTATCACACCTAAACTTATCATGCCTAAACTTATCACACCTAAACTTATCACACCTAAACTTATCATGCCTAAACTGAGTTTAGGCGTGATAAAGGGCTTTTCACTAGCGTGCTAACTGTTAGCACCGCTTTGTGAATCAGGCCCATAGCGTTTTGCATTTTGGCCAAAAAGTTCCATTGTGGTCTCATCTGACCAGAGCACTTTCTTCCACATGGTTGCTGTGTCCCCCACATGGCTTGTGGCAAACTTCAAGCAGGACTTCTTATGCTTTTCTGTTAACAATGGCTTTCCTCTTGCCACTCTTCCATAAAGACCAACTTTGTGCAGTGCACGACTCAGTGTTGCCAACTCATCCCCTTAATTACTGACACATTTAAGTTATACAGGTTCTGGGGCTATTTGCACATAATTCAGTGCCTTAACTGCATCTGCCTAGCCACAAAACCTGTATAATTCATGTGTCAGTAATTAAAGGGATAAGTTGGCAACACTGGCACGACTAATAGTTGTCCTATGGACAGATTCCCCCACCTGAGCTGTAGATCTCTGCAGCTCGTCCAGAGTCACCATGGGCCTCTTGACTGCATTTCTGATCAGCGCTCTCCTTGTTCGGCCTGTGAGTTTAGGTGGATATCCTTGTCTTGGTAGGTTTACAGTTTTGCCATACTCCTTCCATTTCTGAATGATCGCTTGAACAGTGCTCCGTGGGATGTTCAAGGCTTTGGAAATCTTTCTGTAGCCTAAGCCTGCTTTAAATTTCTCAATAACTTTATCCCTGACCTGTCTGGTGTGTTCTTTGGCCTTCACGGTGTTGTTGCTCCCAATATTCTTTTAGACAACCTCTGAGGCTGTTACAGAGCAGCTGTATTTGTACTGACATTAGATTACACACAGGTGCACTCTATTTAGTCATTAGCACTCATCAGGCAATGCCTATGGGCAACTGACTGCACTCAGACCAAAGGGGGCTGAATAATTACGCACACCCCACTTTGCAGTTATTTATTTGTAAATAATGTTTGGAATCATGTATGATTTTCGTTCCACTTCTCACGTGTACACCACTTTGTATTGGTCTTTCATGTGGAATTCCAATAAAATTGATTCATGTTTGTGGCAGTAATATGACAAAATGTGGAAAACTTCAAGGGGGCCGAATACTTTTGCAAGCCACTAACCCTAAAACAAAACTTGTTTCATGTGCTAAAATCCTCTAAGAAAATACTTGGCTCAACCAGATGAGCCATATCATTGAGTATTTTCCTGAAATTTGTTTACAGGTACATCATGTGTTTATTTTGAAGAGAAACCGTGACCAAGAACTGAACTTCATCCCAATCAGTAGCTGATACCCCCTTTTACATGAGAAATCTTTTCCTTTTTACAAACGGATCATCAGGGGGCGCTGTATGGCTGATATTGTGGTGAAACCCCTCCCACAAGAAACTGTGAGGACAATACTCCTGGCAGTTTCCTGTCTGTGAACCAGTTGCATTGTGGGAAATAACGGTTTCCAACTGCCAAAAAAGCAAGCAGCAGCTACTTCCAGTGACATCACCTGCCAGCAGTAAAAATGTCACCATGTGATAAATGTCAGAATGTAAATCAGGGAGAGGAAAGATTTTACAATGAGCAAACATTGACTAAGTCATTTATGCATAATTATTGTAAAAACTAAGAACTTATTATACTACATTATTTTCACTGGAGTTCCTCTTTAAATAATTTTACTCAGTTCAGGTTCACTTTAATAGACATTGAATGGCCAGTAATCTGCCTGTAAGCGAGTTTTGTGTTCTGGGGGTTCTGTTTGACGGACGCGCTCCTCGCTGCGATGTCGGCGCACACGTATGGAATAGTTTATTAGGCTGTGTGTTTATGTTCTGCTGTAAGTGCCAATCAGCGGAATCCCGGAATGATTAGACTCTAATCCTGCGGAGAGAGCAGCGTGGGGGCTGCTCGTCACTCTTCTGCGAGCCCTCAAGCATTATTGCTCTTTTTCCCCCTCTCCCTCTAATTCCCCTCCACTGTTAAAATCTGTTGTCTGTTAATCTCTACGTTCTGATGTTGCCATGGCAACAGCAGCAGCAGCGCAGCGAGGTTGAGGGGAGATGGTTCTGCTCACCCCCTGGACAAGCACAAGACTGCGGTGCCCAAAGATGGGCTGTGCGGGAATATCTGACAGCACCGCACCGAAACACGGCGAGGAATCGTGTCTATGTGTATGATGAAGAATTACATAAATAGGCCATGTATGTATATCGTATGGTCAGTAGAGTGGCTATATATAACAGCAAGGGTGTCCTGGTCAGAGCGATATCTCTGGGGAGTTTGTATGTTATCTTGTTATCTTTGTGTTTGTTTGGGTTTTCTCCTGGCACTCAGGTTTCCTCCTGCAGTGTAACACCACACTGATATAATAACTGACTCCTCCTATCTATCTATCTATCTATCTATCTATCTATCTATCTATCTATTATTATTTATTTATATAGCGCCAAACATCTTCCACAGCGCTGTACAGAATATATTGTCACTAACTGTCCCTCAGAGGGGCTCACAATCTAATCCCTCCCATAGTCCTATGTCTATGTATGTATCGTGTAGTGCATGTATCATAGCCTAGGGCCAATTTAGGTGGGAACCAATTAACCTATCCATATGTTTTTGGGATGTGGGAGAAAACTGTAGTGCCCGGAGGCAGGGGCATTGCTAGGATCCTGAGAGATCCGGGGCACTGTTGGGCAATCCAGCCAAAAAATGGGTGTGGCTACGCACCAGCATGGGGGTGTGGTCATGGGTGGAGTCAAATTAACTTAACAGCGGTTTGAGTAGGCGTGCCCAGCAAAATGTTGGATGAAGCCCCCTCTCCATTAAAACAAAAACAAAAAAAAAAAAAATATAGAGCAACTCAAAAAAATAGGCAGTGTCACTTAACCATAACTAGACAGTTACCTGGTTTCTCTGCTGGGCAGGCTGGCCTGTCACCAGGTTATCTGTCAGTCCCCCCAATAGCATTCCCTGGACCCCCTCCCATGCTCCCACGGACCTCCCATTGAGGCACCACAATTCCCAGCATGTCCCCATAGAAGAACCACAGCTCCCTGCATGCCTCCATAAAGGCATCACAGCACCGAATATGGCCACATAGGGCATCATAGCACCCAGCATGACACCACAGCACACAGCATGACACCACAGCACCCAGCATGACACCACAGCACACAGCATGACACCACAGCACACAGAATGGCACCACAGCACCCAGCATGACACCACAGCACACAGAATGGCACCACAGCACACAGCATGACACCACAGCACACAGCATGACACCACAGCACACAGCATGACACCACAGCACACAGCATGACACCACAGCACACAGCATGACACCACAGCACACAGCATGACACCACAGCACACAGCATGACACCACAGCACACAGCATGACACACAGCATGACACCACAGCAGCACACAGCATGACACCACAGCATACAGCATGACACCACAGCACACAGCATGACACCACAGCACACAGCATGACACCACAGCACACAGCATGACACCATAGCTCCCAGAATGGCACCATAGCTCCCAGAATGGCACCACAGCACACAGCATGACACCACAGCACACAGCATGACACCACAGCACACAGCATGACACCATAGCTCCCAGAATGGCACCACAGCACACAGCATGACACCACAGCACACAGCATGACACCACAGTACACAGCATGACACCACAGCACACAGCATGACACCACAGCACACAGCATGACACCACAGCACACAGCATGACACCACAGCACACAGCATGACACCACAGCACACAGCATGACACCACAGCACACAGCATGACACCACAGCAGCACACAGCATGACACCACAGCATACAGCATGACACCACAGCACACAGCATGACACCACAGCACACAGCATGACACCACAGCACACAGCATGACACCATAGCTCCCAGAATGGCACCATAGCTCCCAGAATGGCACCACAGCACACAGCATGACACCATAGCTCCCAGAATGGCACCACAGCACACAGCATGACACCACAGCACACAGCATGACACCACAGCACACAGCATGACACCATAGCTCCCAGAATGGCACCACAGCACACAGCTAAAGAGGGTGTGGTGCACGCTGGATGCTGTAATTCCATGCTGGGTACTGTGGTGCCATGCTGGATGCTGTAATTCCATGCTGGGTACTGTGGTGCCATGCTGGGTACTGTGGTCGTGCCATGCTGGGTGCTGTGGTGCCATGCTAGGTGCTGTGTGGTGCCATGCTGGGTGCTGTGGTGCCATGCTGGGTGCTGGGTGGTGCCATGCTGGGTACTGTGGTGCCATGCTGGGTGCTGTGTGGTGCCATGCTGGGTGCTGTGGTGCCATGCTAGGTGCTGTGTGGTGCCATGCTGGGTGCTGTGTGGTGCCATGCTAGGTGCTGTGTGGTGCCATGCTGAGTGCTGTGGTGCCATGCTGGGTGCTGTGGTGCCATGCTAGGTGCTGTGTGGTGCCATGCTGGGTGCTGTGGTGCCATGCTGGGTGCTGTGGTGCCATGCTGGGTGCTGTGTGGTGCCATGCTAGGTGCTGTGTGGTGCCATGCTGGGTGCTGTGTGGTGCCATGCTAGGTGCTGTGTGGTGCCATGCTGGGTGCTGTGGTGCCATGCTAGGTGCTGTGTGGTGCCATGCTGGGTGCTGTGTGGTGCCATGCTGGGTGCTGTGTGGTGCCATGCTAGGTGCTGTGTGGTGCCATGCTACGTGCTGTGGTGCCATGCTGGGTGCTGTGGTGCCATGCTGGGTGCTGTGTGGTGCCATGCTGGGTGCTGTGGTGCCATGCTAGGTGCTGTGTGGTGCCATGCTGGGTGCTGTGGTGCCATGCTGGGTGCTGTGGTGCCATGCTAGGTGCTGTGTGGTGCCATGCTGGGTGCTGTGGTGCCATGCTGGGTGCTGTGGTGCCATGCTAGGTGCTGTGTGGTGCCATGCTGGGGGCCGTGGTGCCATGCTAGGTGCTGTGTGGTGCCATGCTACGTGCTGTGGTGCCATGCTGGGGGCCATGGTGCCTCTGTGGGGCATGCTGGTTACTGTGTGGTGCCATGCTTGGTGCTGTGGTGCCTCTACTCTGCCTGAGGGACATCTGGGGCACCACAGAGTAGATCCGGGGCACGTGCCACTAATCTTTGGGGCTAGCAATGCCCCTGCCCGGAGGAAACCCATGCAGACACATGCTAACTCCTTGCAGATGTTGACCTGGCTGGGATTCGACCGGGGACTGGGGACTCTATGTATGTATTGTATGTATGCATCTATCTATCTATCTATCTATCTATCTATCTATCTATATCTATTTACACACACAGACAGTCACCTACTTACAAATGACTTGAGTTAAGGTGCGTACACACGCACTACCAGCGGCAACGACGGGTCCGCCGGACCCTCCCGCTGGGCGGACTTTTAGCCGACAGTAGCACGTGTGTACGCGCTATTGGCAGACTGATAAGGGTGTAAACAGCCTTATCAGTTTTCCCGACAATGTGAGCGAACCGAAAGCAGCTGTCAGCGGGAGAACAGAGGATCATGTTTATACACATGGGGGAGCCACAGTGGCGGGGAGGGGAGTCGGACCCCCCTCCCTCACCTGGGTCCCCCGATCTGCGCTCCCCCTCTAGCTTTTAAGTGCAGCAGCAACAGCAGCAAATTAATACCAGGCAGCGGGCGGGGATGACTCACCTCTTCCGCGTTCCAGCGTGCGTTCCACTCTTTCCACTTCCTGCAATGCCGTCCACTATATTGTAAGGGGGGCAGGGGGGGGGGGGGGGGCGGCGGTTTCTTACGAGTTTTCCTCAGGCAGTAAAAAGTCTAAGTCTAGAAGCGGTCCTGCTCAGGACAGCCTGGCGGAAGATATCTACATATTTATTTTTGTATCTGGCATTCCATTTTCCGAGGCGCTATAAGAAGCTGTCAGCTTGTTGACCTCCCAGTCTTGCGTTCTCTCTGTCGCTCGTTATATTTACAGCTCTTCCTCTACTCTCGGCGACCAAACTGCGGAGACAACATAATTACAGAGAATATTAATTCCAGAGACTCTGAGAGATACCGGCTCACTCCTCCAAATACTTCAAGCATTCTCCATGCTAATGAGGATCACGGACGAGCACTTCTGCTGAGAACTTGGAAGGGAAGAGAAGATGTCTTATGGCAGATTAAGAAAATCACTTGGGATTAGAAGAAGTGCTGCCGTACCACACGTGAGTCGCCATGAGCCCATTCTAGCATGCTCCAATGAGTCCCTGTCATTATGCTGATGTCACAAGGTTCATTCGCTTTACCTCAGAATCAGAATAATTTATTTCGCCAAGCATGACAGGATCATGCCCGGAATTGGGTTTGGCACGATAAATAGCTCAAGTGGAAAAAGAAATAGGTAAACAACGAGAGCAACACAATACAACAATATTCACAATATTATACACCATACATGGACCGTTCATATTGAGACAAGACGTAAAGTCCTATCGATTAGTCTTGTGTCCAGGTTGTCTGGGTGGCCTCACAGAAACATGGCTACATGAAGACATCTCCAATAGCGCCCTCCTTCTCCTGGGCTTCAGCATCATACGAGCAGATCGGGACCCTGTCCTCTCTGGGAAAAAGAGAGGGGGTGGCATCCGCTTCTACATCAGCTCCTCATGGTGCCCCCCCCAATGATACTCGTGAGGAAGTGCTCTCCAGACCTGGAACTACTGCTAATCAACTGTAGGCCGCCATACTCACCAAGGGAGTTTTCATCCTTTGTCCTTGCCGGAGTATACATCCCCCCCAATGCTGACACCAAATCTGCCCTTCTCGTCCTAAGCGAGACCATCTTGCAGTGGGAGACATCCCTCCCGGACTCACTGTTTATCATTGCAGGTGACTTCAACAAGGCCAACCTGCGTCGGGAGTTGCCACGCTACCACCAGCATGTAGTCTGCCCCACCAGGGGCCCGAACACCCTGGATCACTGCTACACGGCACTGAAGGATGCACACAAAGCAATCCCTTGAGCAGCTCTTGGCAGCTCGGATCACTGTCTCATCCATCTTATCCCCACCTACAGGAGACGCCTGGATTCAGCTAAACCCACCACTAAGTCCATCAAGGTCTGGTCGAACGAGGCAAAACTGAAACTACAAGCCTGCTTTGAATGCACCGACGGGAAGGCCCTGGAAGCCCCAAACTTGGATGAATGGGCAGATAACGTTGCCTCATACATCAGTTTCTGTTCTATGCGGACTCTTGTGTACCAACAAAATCCTTCAAGCTGTACCCGAACAACAAGCCGTGGTTCACCAACAAGCTACGGCAGCTGCGGAGGCGCAAGGAGGCTGCGCACAGGTCCGGCAACCGAGAGGACTATAGAAAGGCAAGAAACGACCTCAATCGAGAGATGAGAGCTGCCAAAAAAGAGTATGCTGAAAGAGTGGAACACAACCTGTGCTCAAACAACTCACGTGCCGTATGGAAGGGGCTGAAGGCCACCACTAACTACAAGCCCCAACCCCAGCAGGCAACATCCAGCCCGACACTAGCAGAAGAACTCAGCAGATTCTACTGCAGGTTCAAGAACCAGGGAGGATCGGAGGGGAACCCGGCACCGGCTACCCCACATCTGTGCCCGGCAAACAACAACCTGCCCTCTCCCTCGGTGGTGAGCGAAGCCGAGGTCCTGCGTCTCTTATCAACACTTAATGCCAGGAAAGCCTCTGGCCCCGATGGAGTGTCTCCAGCCTGCCTGAAAACCTGCTGTCGGCAACTTGCTCCCACCCTCTTCACCAAGTCACTGGAGGAAGGCAAGGTCCCGTCATGCTTTAAGAGGTCCACCATCATACCTGTCCCTAAGAAACAAGGGGTCTCCGATCTCAACAACTTTAAACCCGTTACCCTGACGTCCATGATCATGAAAACCATGGAGCGTGCAGTCCTAGCCTACCTCAAGCTCTCCACCTCACCCGTCCTAGACCCCTACCAGTTTGCATATAGGGCAAACAGGTTCACCGATGATGCGATCAATATATGCTTGGAGCTCACCAACGACCACCTGGACAGGCCAGACATGTACGTTAGAATACTCCTCCTGGACTTCAGTTCGGCCTTCAATACCATCTGCCCACACATTCTTCAACGGGATCTTGCTGCACTTGGAGTCCACCCAAGCCTTCTACTATGGATAACAGACTTTCTCACCAACAGGTCCCAAGTCGTCAGACTGGGCGATATCCACTCACAAGCAGCAATCACAAACACAGGTGCTCCCCAAGGTTGCGTCCTGTCACCACTGCTGTTCTCCCTCTACACGATCAACTGCAGATCGGAGGCCGACTCTGTAAAGGTCATCAAGTTCGCCGACGACACCACCATCATTGGCCTTGTCACCAAGGACAATGTCCAGGAGTACCGCCAACAGGTGGAGAGTATTTACAACTGGAGCAAGGAAAACAGGCTGGTGCTTAACACTGCAAAAACTGTGGAGCTTATCATTGACTTCAGGAAGTCTGCTCCCCCCCCGCCCCCTATTTATATTGACGGCACCGAGGTAGCCAGCAGGGTGCCATGCGCCCGGCTTCTGGGTACTATGATCTCCAGTGATCTCAGCTGGAAGCCCAACATCACTGCCACCCAACGGAAAGCCCAGCAGAGACTCTTCTTCCTCCGCCAGCTGAGAAAGTTTGGCATGACTCAAGAAATCCTAACCAGCTTCTACTCCGCCACCATTGAGTCAATCCTCTGCTCCTCCATCTTGGTCTGGTATGCTGGGGCCACCGACAGTGACAAGGACAAACTTCAGAGGGTCATCAGGTCAGCGGAGAGGATCGTTGGCTGCCCCCTCCCCTCTCTTGACCTGCTACACAACAACAGACTGAAATCCAGGGCTCTGAGGAGTGCAAATGATCCCTCTCACCCAGGCCACCACTACTTCAGCCTGCTGCCATTGGGCCGGAGGCTTCAGGCTATCTCCACAAAGACCACGAAACATCGGAACTCTTTCTTCCCTCGGCGGTCAGCCTCCTTAACTCCCTCCACATACTTCCATCAATGCAAGCCCCGACGAGCTGCGGGGCAGTATAGTGCAATGCAATGTACAGAGCAACGCATAGTGGAATGCAACAAAATGTAATGCTAACTCATGCCAACCGATGTTCCTTACGGCTCGCTGCTATCTATGTCTCTAGCTTCTCTCTGAGCCTGATATATGTAATGTGCCAAAAACAATTCCGGGCATGACCCAGTCATGCTTGGCGAAATAACGTTTTTCTGATTCTGATTCTGGCCGGGACACAGCTTGGGCCGCAGCTTATTGTGTGTCTGTGTGTGGGGGGGAGAGGGGGGGAAGGACTGATGGAAGTATAAGGAGGGAGTTTAGGAGGCTTACAGCTGGGGGGAAAAAAGAGTTCATGTGCCTAGCCGTCCTGGTGGGGATGGTCCGAAGCCTCCGGCCTAATGGGAGCAGGCTGAAATAGCAGTGGCCTGGGTGAATGTGATCATTAGTGCTCTAGAGCGCAGTCTAGTGTTGTATAGGTGGGCAAGTAGGGGGAGGGGTCTTTCTATGATCCTCTCAGCCGACCTGATGACCCTCTGTAGTTTGTTCCTGTCACTGATGGTGGTGCCAGCATACCAGACCAAGATGGAAGAGCAGAAGAATCCATTAATTGGTGGCGGAGTAAAAGCTTGTCAGCCATGCTGAACCTCCTCAGTTGGCGGAGGAAGAAAAGTCTCTGTTGGGCTTTTCGCTGAGTGGCAGTGATGTTGTGTTTCCAGCTGGAGTCGCTGGATATGATAGCTCCCGCAGGCAGGAGCAGGGTACTCTAGCCACCTCCGTGCCATCAATGAAGATTGGAGGTTGGGTGGGAGCAGACTCCTGAAGTTGATGATCAGCTCGACGGTTTTAGCTGTGTTGAGCACCAGCCTGTTCACCTTACACCAGTGGCAGATTCTCTCCATCTGCTCACAGTACTCCTGGATGTTATCCTTGGTGAGAAGGCCGACGAGGGTGGTGTCATCAGCAAACTTGATGACCTTAACAGAGTCTGCCATGGATCTGCAGTTGTTTGTGTAAAGGGAGAACAGCAGCGGAGACAGGACACAGCCTTGGGAGGTCCCTGTGTTGGTGGTCCTTTCTCTTGAGTGGATATTCCCCAGCTTGACGACTTGAGACCTGTTGGTGAGAAAGTCCGATCCATGGCGTAGGGTGGGATGGGCTCCAAGTGCGGCCAGATCTTCCTGGAACAATGGTAACTGTAAATGTGATGTATATAGGCTAAATGAACCATGAATTGCCCTAAAAATAAATGTCATTTTAACACTTTATTTTGGCACCCCGAGGAAATCTGAGGAACTCTTTCCATTAATGTATCCATCAGGTCTGTTGCAGATTATTATTGACTAGTTAAAAGGCCCACCCATTAAAAAAACAGGTGCTAGGCCTCGGCCATGACCCCCCCCCCCCCCTCCGCCCACAACGCACGCATGGCTGCTCTCTAGCAATTGCACTTGGCCACGCTCTCTTCCGTGAACATGGTCGCGTTATGTCTGGTGCACATGGCCTCACTCCCGCACACTCACACGCACATGTTCCCACCCATCTTTTTATTTTCAAATGTTAATATGAAGGAAGATGAAGCAGGATAGAAAGGACCAGTGTGATTTGAATTATAGAACAACATATATTTCTTAAAGGGGTTCTGTTAGGGGTTTCTGAGGAGAAAAACACACCCTTACCTTGGGCTTCTATCAGCCCCCTGCAGCGGTAATGTCCCACGGCGGCGTCCTCCCATCTGCCATTCTCCGCCGCCAGCCCCGGTCTAAGCGGCATGGGATCAAACTGCGGCTGCGCTACAGTGGCCGCGCACCCGCTCGCTTCCGCCTGCGTCATCGGAAGCTTACTGCGCAAGCGCAGTACAAGGCTCCGTTGTACTGCGCCTGCGCAGTAAGCCTCAGATGACGCGAGCGGAGGCACGGCAATGCGCATTATTCGTCTGTGTGACAGCCGAATAATAGCCCGGTGCCGGCTGCGGGGAACGGCGGATGGGAGCAGGACGGCGTGGGACATTACCACTGCGGGGGGCTGATAGAAGCCCCAGGTAAGTGGCAGTTTTTCTCCTCAGGAACCCCACAGAACCCCTTTAAGAAATCGTTATGGTATGCATGACTAGGGGTGTGATGGGAGCATGGTTAGGGGTGTGGCAAGGGCGTGGCTTAAGTGTCCCTCTTTTGGATGTCAAAAAGTTGGGAGGCATGTGCGAATGTGAAGCCAGAGCAACTTGAGTAAAATAATGTATAGTATATTTGATTGATTTTTTTCCACCACGGGCTCATTTGTGGGTTTTTCTATTCTGTAATTTTCAATATTAAGCGGCGATAATAATTGTAATTATCTGATAAACGGGCAGACCTGGGCTACTTAACATTTATATTAAATATTAATGTTGTGGAAATGCGGCGCTTAGAATAGCTGTCCTGCGGTTCCGCACGATTCTAACAAAAAATCACCAAAAAGATCAGAAATGATTTTGAAAACGTTTCGTCGTTCCATCGCAAGCCGCTGAATTTTCTTGTAAACCGTTGACGCTCGGCAATCTATAATCCGATCGTTATTTATCTTGTTCCAGCGACGTGTTGTGCTGTCGCCTCGCAGCGTTCCGCCGCCTGGCACGCCGGCGGTTAAATTCCTAATGGAATAATTTGTTTTCTGACAGCTTGTGAGTAAAACTTCCAAGACTGGCTGCATAGCAACAGCACGACTGAACCTGGCCCAGACTGCCGACTCCCTCCCATTACCTAAGTCACTAATAAGGTAATTCCGTCCCAGCGCTACTTTAACTGTTTATACCGATCAATGCAGTTATCCAAAGGACCCTTCTGCCTAAAGAGGCAGCAGCGCTGATTTGTCAATCACTGGGCTTTGCATTCAAATTATTATTATATTTTTCCTGAAGGTTTTGTCGCTGTGTTTTTGTTTTTTAATACTTCATATAGAGATCCATACATACATTAAGTGTATGTCAGAGAGTGCAGCTAGCATCTGTGCTGAACTGTTGCTGCGGAAGTGTCAGTAGAAGAAGGTGCGGTATGGATGGCGGATGGCGCTGACTAGCTGCCACGGCACATAGGAGCTTCCATTCTTTTTCTCTTTTTTAGTTTTTTTTTGTTGTTTTAGTCATTTTTCTAGTTTTAGTTTAGTTCTAGTTTTAGTTCTAAGCGTAGTTTTAGTTAAAGTTATTCTAGTTTAGGTGAGCAAACAGTTACCTACCCTCCATCTCAGAGCTGCTGAGATCACTGCTTGCAGCACCCTAGCTTCGGGCTCCCATCGGCGGCCAAGCTCTGGACACCTACCGCTGGATGGACCTCCTGCGGCGAGTCCCTCTGCCAAAGTCTTGCCAGCGGCTGCTGTGCCTTCTGCTGTAGCGGCGAGTGCCTGCTGCACACCGCCGGCGCTGGATCGGTGGGCATCTCCGGAGGAGCCCGGATCCCTCTGGCCTGCTGGGCCACCCACGCTGGACACTCCACTTGCCCCGACTGCTGCATCATCCCAATCGGCAAGACTTCCACTAGCGCCGGCAGCCTTAGCATCTCCCAGCCCTGTGATGACACCGTCCGTCTGCCTGCGCAGCACCACTCCGACCAGCGACGGCCACGGCCCACGTGCTCTCCACGTGCTCCCTCCGCCGAGCCCTCCACCGGCTTCTCACTTTTGCAGCTTCTCGGCATTGATCTGTAGCTGCCTGCCACCCCAGCTACAAACACTGACTCCAGACCTCCCACAGAGGCAGGCTGCTGAGCCCCGCTCAGTCCGCCTCAGAACAGCAGCCATCGCTCCAGCTGCTCTACTCCACAACACGGATCTCCCTCAGCGGCACCATCTGGTGAGAGCCCTACTGTTGGGCCCTTGTGCAACCCACTGGTCACCTATGCACCCTAACCAGGCACCTTACATCACTTCCTCTTGCCTGAGCATCTGCCTGCCTGATACCCTGCTCCTGCTTGCACCATACCTGCAGGGGTTCTTATTGCTGCTTATTGCTTCGGGGCCTTGGCTATAGGTACTGTACATGTGTTTATGCCTTCTGTAGCCCCTTGCCCTCTTGTGTTGAACTGTATTGTACTGATCATGTGATGGACCATATTGCACTGCTCATTGGGATGGACTATATTGCACTGCTTATGTGCTGACCTGTATTGCACTGCTCATGCGACGGACTGTTTTCGCACTGCTCATGTGATGGACTGTTTTTATTTTCACTGCTTATATGTTGGACTCTATTGCACTGCTCATGTAAATGGACTGTATTGCACTGCTCACGTGATGGACTGTTCTGCACTACTCGGACTGGTCTGGCACAGGTTCTACACTGCACTGGCACTGTAGCGTCCGTTTCATGCTCTGTTTTCACGTTGCTTGCAGGAACATCATTGCATTACACCCCCGGTAAACTTGCATCCATGCCTCCAGCACCACTCCCCCCCCCTCTCGTACCTCCTTCACCAGGTCGCAGCCTCTCAAATGGGAACAAAGACCTGGTCCCAGAGGGCAGGCTCCTGCATGACTCTGTCTGGAGCCATGTCCAGGTAATTACTGCCCCTGAGCAAGGGCCAACAAGGGCCAGTGGCGGAGAAGAGGATGTCGGGCTGGCACCAGGGTAAGACTAAGGAGGAAAGGTCTGCGGTCAGCTATCCCCGCAGTCTGCCTAGCAAACGTCCGTTCCCTCCCCAACAAGCTGGACGAACTCAGTGACAAGAGAGAACTTGGCAACAACACACCAGTTTTTTGCTTAGCAGAAACATGGCTCCATAATGACATCCCTGACAGCGCCCTCCATCTGCCAGGTTTTAGCCTCATCCGAGCAGACCACGACAGCACCCTCTCTAGAAAAAAGAGAGGTGGCGGCATCTGTTTCTACATCAGTTCCACCTGGTGCTCCAATACCTCTATATTTGCCAAAATATGCTCCTGGAGCTTGAGCTTCTTCTTGTAAACTGCAGGCCACAATACTCACCCAGAGAGTTCTCTTCCTACGTCCTTGTTGGCGTTTATATTCCCCCAGATGCCGAGGTCAAAACTGCCCTGCACACTCTCAGTGACACAGTCATGCAGTGGGAGACGTCCCTCCCAGACTCACTGTTCATTATAATGGGAGACTTCAACAGGGCCAACCTTCACCAAGAGCTACCACGCTTCCTTTAGAATGTCACCTGCCCCACTAGAAACGCTAACACCCTAGACCACTGCTACACGGCCCTGAAAGATACATACAAGGCCATCCCGTGGGCAGCCCTAGGCTCATCTGATCACTGCCTCATCCACCTGATACCGACCTACAAGAGGTGCCTGGAAAAATCAAAACCAGCCATTAAGTCCACCAAAGTATGATCAGGTGAGGCTAAACTACAACTTCAAGCCTGCTTCGACTGTACTGACTGGGAGGCCCTAAAAGCTCCAAACCTGGATGAGTGGGCAGAAAACACATACATCAGCTTCTGTGAGGACCAATGTATACCGACAAAAAGCTTTAAACTTTATCCAAAAGACAAACCATTGTTCACCAAAAAACTATGACACCTGCAGAGAAGCAAAGAAGCTGCACACAAGGCTGGTAACCAGGAGGACTATAGACGGGCAAAAACCAACCTGAACAAGGAACTGAGAGTTGCCAAAAAAAGCAACGCGGAAAAGCTGAAACAGAACCTCTCCTCAAATGACTCTTGAGCTGTATGGAAGGGGGCTTAAGGCCGTGACCAACTATTATCTCCCCCCTCAACATACAACTCCTAGTACTGAGCTCGACGAGAACCTCATTGACTTCTACTGCAGATTCGAGAACCAAGCAGCATCTGCAGCGCTTCCAAAGCTACCTGCTCCCTCCTCCATCATATCTGTTCCATGCCCAAACTTACCCTCTTTGGCTGTGAATGAGGGTGATGTCCTGCGCCACCTGTCAAGGCTAAATGCTAGGAAAGCCTCAGGCCCAGACAGAGTGTCACCAGCATGCCTGAAAACCTGTGCTCAACAGCTAGCTCCTATTCTCTCCTCCATCTTTACCAGATCCCTCCAGGAAGGCAAAGTCCCTGCATGCTACAAGAGGTCAACCATCATCCCTGTTCCCAAAAAGCAGGGAATCACCGACCTCAACAACTACAGACCTGTGGCTCCCACATCCGTCATTATGAAAACCTTCAAAAGCATGGTTATGCCCCTCCTGAAAGTCTCCACAGAGCCCCTACAGGACCCACACCAGTTCGCTTACAGAACGAACAGATCCACTGATGATGCCATTAACATCTGCCTGGAGACTGTCAACGAGCACCTGGATAACCCAAACTCATTTGCCAGGATCCTCCTCCTTGACTTTAGCTCAGCGTTCAATACCATCAGCCCTCAAATTCTTCAGGAGAACCTCATTGCGCTCAAAGTCCACTCCACCCTATGCCAGCGGATAACTGACTTCCTCACAAACAGGTCCCAGGTTGTCCAGCTAGGCAATATCGTCTCTCAACCGAGGACCACCAACACAGGGGCCCCACAAGGAGGCGTCCTGTCACTGCAGATCCACTGAAAGCTCTGCCAAAGTTATCAAATTTGCAGATGACACCACCATTGTCGGCCTCATCACCAATAACGATGAGCAGGCTTACCGTCATCAAGTCGAAAGTATTTGCAACTGGTGTAGGGAGAACGGGCTGGTCCTCAATACCACAAAAACCATTGAGATGATCATTGACTTTAGGATGCGTTCCCCCACTCCACCCCCAATCCATATTGACGGCACGGAAGTCACACGAGTCCCCTGCGCTCGTCTCCCGGACACAACTATCTCCAATGACCTGAGGTGGAAGGCCAACACCACCTTAACCCAGAGGAAAGCCCAGCAGAGACTATTCTTGCTCTGCCAACTGAGGAAGTTCGGCATGGACTAGTGTTGGGCGAACACCTAGATGTTCGGGTTCGCGAACGTTCGCCGAACATCGCCGCGATGTTCGGATGTTAGCGCCGAACTCCGAACATAATGGAAGTCAATGGGGACCCGAACTTTCGTGCTTTGTAAAGCTTCCTTACATGCTACATACCCCAAATTTGCAGGGTATGTGCACCTTGGGAGTGGGTACAAGAGGAAACAAATATTTGAAAAAGAGCTTATATTTTTTGAGAAAATTGATTGTAAAGTTTCAAAGGAATATAGTGTGGCTGAGCGAGGTACACAGAGTGGCAGTAAACAGAATGCTATATAGTGTGGCTGAGCGAGCGGTGTACTACTATTCCCAGCAGACACAGAGTGGCAGTAAACAGAATGCTATATCGTGTGGCTGAGCGAGGTACACAAAGTGGCAGTAAACAGAATGCTATATAGTGTGGCTGAGCGAGCGCTGTACTACTATTCCCAGCAGACACAGAGTGGCAGTAAACACAATGCTATATAGTGTGGCTGAGCGAGGTACACAGAGTGGCAGTAAACAGAATGCTATATAGTGTGGCTGAGCGAGCGCTGTACTACTATTCCCAGCAGACACAGAGTGGCAGTAAACACAATGCTATATAGTGTGGCTGAGCGAGGTACACAGAGTGGCAGCAAACAGAATGCTATATAGTGTGGCTGAGCGAGCGGTGTACTACTATTCCCAGCAGACACAGAGTGGCAGTAAACAGAATGCTATATAGTGTGGCTGAGCGAGGTACACCGTACACAGAGTGGCAGTAAACACAATGCTATATAGTGTGGCTGAGCGAGCGGTGTACTACTATTCCCAGCAGCGACACAATGACTGGGGGGACCCTGGCTAGCGTGGCTGGAGCGCGAACTACCCTGCCTGCCTACCCAAAGCTAAACCCAAAGACAAATGGCGAGATATGACGTGGTTCGGGTATTTATTTACCCGAACCACGTGACAGTTAGTGTTGGGCGAACATCTAGATGTTCGGGTTCGGGCCGAACAGGCCGAACATGGCCGCGATGTTCGGGTGTTCGACCCGAACTCCGAACATAATGGAAGTCAATGGGGACCCGAACTTTTGTGGTTTGTAAAGCCTCCTTACATGCTACATACCCCAAATTTACAGGGTATGTGCACCTTGGGAGTGGGTACAAGAGGAAAAAAAATTTTAGCAAAAAGAGCTTATAGTTTTTGAGAAAATCGATTTTAAAGTTTCAAAGGGAAAACTGTCTTTTAAATGCGGGAAATGTCTGTTTTCTTTGCACAGGTAACATGCTTTTTGTCGGCATGCAGTCATAAATGTAATACATATAAGAGGTTCCAGGAAAAGGGACCGGTAATGCTAATCCAGCAGCAGCACACGTGATGGAACAGGAGGAGGGTGGCGCAGGAGGAGAAGGCCACGCTTTGAGACACAACAACCCAGGCCTTGCATGAGGACAAGAAGCGTGCGGATAGCATGCTTTGTACCACCATGCAGTCATAAATGTAATAAAGATAAGTGGTTCAATAAACAGGGACCACGCGGCAACGCTAACCCAGCAGCAGCACACGTGATGGAACAGGAGGAGGCGCAGGAGGAGAAGGCCACGCTTTGTGAGACACAACAACCCAGGCCTTGCATGAGGACAAAAAGCGTGCGGATAGCATGCTTTGTACCGCCATGTAGTCATAAATGTAATAAAGATAAGAGGTTCAATAAACAGGGACCACGCGGCAACGCTAACCCAGCAGGAGCAGCAGCAGCAGCACACGTGATGGAACAGGAGGAGGCGCAGGAGGAGAAGGCCACGCTTTGTGAGACACAACAACCCAGGCCTTGCATGAGGACAAAAAGCGTGCGGATAGCATGCTTTGTACCGCCATGTAGTCATAAATGTAATAAAGATAAGAGGTTCAATAAACAGGGACCACGCGGCAACGCTAACCCAGCAGCAGCAGCAGCAGCAGCACACGTGATGGAACAGGAGGAGGCGCAGGAGGAGAAGGCCACGCTTTGTGAGACACAACAACCCAGGCCTTGCATGAGGACAAAAAGCGTGCGGATAGCATGCTTTGTACCGCCATGTAGTCATAAATGTAATAAAGATAAGAGGTTCAATAAACAGGGACCACGCGGCAACGCTAACCCAGCAGCAGCAGCAGCAGCAGCACACGTGATGGAACAGGAGGAGGCGCAGGAGGAGAAGGCCACGCTTTGTGAGACACAACAACCCAGGCCTTGCATGAGGACAAAAAGCGTGCGGATAGCATGCTTTGTACCGCCATGTAGTCATAAATGTAATAAAGATAAGAGGTTCCATAAACAGGGACCGGCAACGGTAACCCAGCAGCAGCAGCAGCAGCAGCAGCACACGTGATGGAACAGGAGGAGGCGCAGGAGGAGAAGGCCACGCTTTGTGAGACACAACAACCCAGGCCTTGCATGAGGACAAAAAGCGTGCGGATATAGCAGCAATGCTTTTTGCCGCCATGCAGTCATAAATGTAATACAGATGAGAGGTTCAATAAACAGGGACCGGAAACGCTAAACCATCCCAGATGTTCATCGGTCATGTTACTTGGTTGGGGTCCAGGAGTGTTGCGTAGTCGTTTCCAATCCAGGATTGATTCATTTTAATTTGAGTCAGACGGTCTGCATTTTCTGTGGAGAGGCGGATACGCCGATCTGTGATGATGCCTCCGGCAGCACTGAAACAGCGTTCCGACATAACGCTGGCTGCCGGGCAAGCCAGCACCTCTATTGCGTACATTGCCAGTTCGTGCCAGGTGTCTAGCTTCATGCCCGGTTTCAGGTCCAGCGGTGCCAGCCACAAATCCGTCTGTTCCTTTATTCCCCTCCAAATTTCCTCCCCTGTGTGCTGCTTATCCCCAAGGCAGATCAGATTCAGCAACGCTTGCTGACGCATGCCAACAGCTGTGCTGCACTGCTTCCACGATCCTACTGCTGCTGGTGCTGGGTTAGCATTTCCGGATGAGGTACAGCTTTGAGATGCGTTGGAGGAGAAGGAGTCAGAGAGGTAGGTGCTGCTGTTGTTATCCAGCTGTTTGTGGCGTGGGCAACACCCGCGCCGTAGCAGGTGAGGAATCGCTGCCAGGCTCCACAAGGTTCACCCAGTGCGCGGTAAGGGAGATGTATCGACCCTGGCCGAACGCACTCGTCCAGGTGTCAGTGGTGAGGTGAACCTTGCAGGCAACGGCATTCTTCAAGCTTCGGGTTATTTAGCTGACCACGTGCTCATGCAACTCAGGCACTGCAGAGCGCGCAAAGTGGTAGCGGCTGGGAACCACGTAACGTGGGATGGCCACTGACATCATGCCCTTGAAGCTGTTTGTCTCCACCACTCGATATGGCAGCATTTCGCAGGCCAGAAGCTTGGCTATGCTGGCTGGCTGTTACTGCCACGGCCCGGGGGTCATTTGCTGGCAATTTCCTCTTGTGCTCAAACATCTCAGAGACAGACAACTCAACCGTAGCGCTGCACACCGAAGGGCTGTTGGTTGTTGTGTTTGATGAACACTGGGAGACCTCAAGAGCACTAGTCCGGAAAGTGACAGTGTCAGCATCGTCTGATGTTTGTGAATGTTGTGAACCACGCAATGGCTGGGCTACTGCTGCTGCTGAGGCGGGTCTGGTGGTGAGTCTGGTGAACCCAAGAAAGGCAGTGTTGCTGGTGGTACCCTGTCCTGCCGCGTTTGCCCACAGAGTGGGATGTTTGGATAGAATGTGGCGGCTCATGCTGGTGGTGGAGAGGTTGTTAATACTTTTCCCCCTGCTCAGGCGGGTCTTGCACACCTTGCAAATCGCCATGGTAACATCCTCAGTGCAGTCTTCAAAGAAAGCCCAGACTTTAACTGGCTGAGGACTCGGACCTCGTGCGTGATGTGCTGGTGCTGCTTAACCCACTGCTGGACGCTTGAGAGGTCATCCAAGTAATTATCTGGTCCTGCTCTTTTGGATCTGTGAGGGTTGTTGTCCTGGACAACATGGGCAGTATTGAGTGGGTTTTCTTGGGTGCTCCCCTGTGGCCTGTACGTGAACCGTCAGGGGAAACACCTCTTCCCTTGCCCCTCCCTCTTTCACCGGATTTCTTCCTCATTTCACTTATCCTTAAAGTACACGCTGACTGGCAGCAGTACAGTGGCAGTACAGAAATGCTATACAGTGGTGGGTGAGCGGTGTACCACTATTGTCAGCAGTGACACAGAGCACAATGCTATACAGTGGCGGGTGAGCGGTGTACTACTGTTCCCAGCAGACACAGAGTGGAAGTAAACACAATGCTATATAGTGTGGCTGAGCCGTGTACACAGAGTGGCATTAAACACAATGCTATATAGTCTGCTATATAGTCACCCCGAACAGGGTGATGTTCTGCAGAACCCGAACAGTGGCAAACACTGTTCGCCCAACACTACTGGGAGGGAACGCAGATTTTAGTACCTAAACACACGATACAACATGTTTTCCGGGGTCGGACTCTGAGGCACATACAGATGGTCCCGATCATCATCCTCATCATACAACTCTTCTCCTGAGTCTGACCCACCCACCACCTCTGCCACCCCAACATCCCCAGACACAGACCCCTCATCGTCCTCAACATTAACTTGGGATGCTGGCCTGAGCCAGACCTCCTCCTCCACATCAGGCCCCACCATCTCCTCAATGGCAGCCCTCATTAATCGCTCTGGCGACGGACTGATGGACACAACGTTCTCCTCCGGGGAGGGCTGCTGCTGACCACTGGCTGCTGGGGTGGATGTTATAGCTTGCGTGGGGCGTTGGCTGTTGCTGTTGTTGGGAGTGCTGCTCACAGCGGAGGTCTCTGGGGAACTCATGTTGAGCTCATATAGTGGTTGACGGTGAGTGGAGTATTACTGATCCCAGCAATATACACACTGACTGGCAGAGTACGCAATGCTATATAGTGTGGCTGAGCGGTGTACACAGAGTGGCAGTAAACACAATGCTATATAGTCTGGCTGAGCGAGCGGTGTACTACTGTTCCCAGCAGAATCAGAGTGGCAGTAAACAATGGTATATAGTCTGGCTGAGCGGTGTACACAGAGTGTCAGTAAACAATGGTATATAGTCTGGCTGAGCGAGCGGTGTACTACTGTTCCCAGCAGAATCAGAGTGGCAGTAAACAATGGTATATAGTCTGGCTGAGCGGTGTACACAGAGTGTCAGTAAACAATGGTATATAGTCTGGCTGAGCGGTGTACACACAATGCTATATAGTCTGCTATATAGTGTCAGTAAACAATGGTATATAGTCTGGCTGAGCGAGCGGTGTACTACTGTTCCCAGCAGAATCAGAGTGGCAGTAAACAATGGTATATAGTCTGGCTGAGCGGTGTACACAGAGTGTCAGTAAACAATGGTATATAGTCTGGCTGAGCGGTGTACACAGAGTGTCAGTAAACAATGGTATATAGTCTGGCTGAGCGGTGTACACAGAGTGTCAGTAAACAATGGTATATAGTCTGGCTGAGCGGTGTACACAGAGTGGCAGTAAACACAATGCTATATACTCTGGCTGAGTGAGCGGTGTACTACTGTTCCCAGCAGACACAGAACAGTAAACAGAATGCTATATAGTGTGGCTGAGCGAGCGGTGTACCACTATTCCCAGCAGACACAGAACAGTAAACAGAATGCTATATAGTGTGGCTGAGCGAGCGGTGTACCACTATTCCCAGCAGACACAGAACAGTAAACAGAATGCTATATAGTGTGGCTGAGCGAGCGGTGTACCACTATTCCCAGCAGACACAGAACAGTGAACAGAATGCTATATAGTGTGGCTGAGCGAGCGGTGTACCACTATTCCCAGCAGACACAGAACAGTGAACAGAATGCTATATAGTGTGGCTGAGCGAGCGGTGTACCACTATTCCCAGCAGACACAGAACAGTGAACAGAATGCTATATAGTGTGGATGAGCGAGCGGTGTACCACTATTCCCAGCAGACACAGAACAGTAAACAGAATGCTATATAGTGTGGCTGAGCGAGCGGTGTACCACTATTCCCAGCAGACACAGAACAGTGAACAGAATGCTATATAGTGTGGCTGAGCGAGCGGTGTACCACTATTCCCAGCAGACACAGAGTGGCAGTAAACAGAATGCTATATAGTGTGGCTGAGCGAGGTACACAGAGTGGCAGTAAACAGAATGCTATATAGTGTGGCTGAGCAAGCGGTGTACTACTATTCCCAGCAGACACAGAGTGGCAGTAAACAGAATGCTATATAGTGTGGCTGAGCGAGGTACACAGAGTGGCAGTAAACAGAATGCTATATAGTGTGGCTGAGCAAGCGGTGTACTACTGTTCCCAGCAGTGACACAATGACAGGGGGGACCCTGGCTAGCGTGGCTGGAGCGCGAACTACCCTGCCTGCCTACCCAAAGCTAAACCCACAGACAAATGGCGGAGATATGACGTGGTTCGGGTATTTATTTACCCGAACCACGTGACAGTTCGGCCAATCAGAGCGCGTTCGGGTCCGAACCACGTGACCCGTTCGGCCAATCACAGCGCTAGCCGAACGTTCGGGGAACGTTCGGCCATGCGCTCTTAGTTCGGCCATATGGCCGAACGGTTTGGCCGAGCACCGTCAGGTGTTCGGCCGAACTCGAACATCACCCGAACAGGGTGATGTTCTGCAGAACCCGAACAGTGGCGAACACTGTTCGCCCAACACTAGTGACAGTTCGGCCAATCAGAGCGCGTTCGGGTCCGAACCACGTGACCCGTTCGGCCAATCACAGCGCTAGCCGAACGTTCGGGGAACGTTCGGCCATGCGCTCTTAGTTTGGCCATGTGGCCGAACGGTTTGGCCGAACACCATCAGGTGTTCGGCCGAACTCGAACATCACCCGAACAGGGTGATGTTCTGCAGAACCCGAACAGTGGCGAACACTGTTCGCCCAACACTAGCATGGACTAGAAACTTCTGACAAGCTTCTACTCAGCCACAATCAAATCCGTTTTGTGCTCGTCTTCTATCCTAGTCTGGTATGCTGGCTCATCTGCCAGCGACAGACACAAACTACAGAGGGTCATCAAATCAGCGGAGAGGATCATCGGAAAACCTCTCCCCCCTCTGGACCTACAACACCAGACTGCGCTCCAGAGCATTGCGGATCGCAAACCATCCCTCGCATCCAGGCACCAGCTTTTTCAGTCGGCTTCGTTCAGGCCAGAGGTGTCAGGCCATCTACACCAGGACCTCTAGGCACAGGGACCAGGGCTGCCATCAGAAATTTTGGGGCCCCTCACACATCAGGCCTGGGCCCCCTCACTGGTTGCTGTACCCGCCCACTAGCCAGTAGCCACCCCACCCCGTGTCCATGCGTGACGTGCGCTGCGGCGAAAAATGTGCATGGCTCCGACACTGAAGAAAGCGGCATGCACAGCATGATGCGGCAAAAAAGTGGGAATGACCATGGCATGTTGTGGGTGGAGCCAAATACTAGCAAAATACAGGTAGGCCCCAGTTAAGAAGCCAAGTATAGGTGGTGCCCCAGTATAGGTAGCCGAGTATAGGTGGTGCCCCAGTATAGGTAGCATGGTATAGGTGGTGCCCCAGTATAGGAAGCCAAGTATAGGTGGTGCCCCAGTTTAGGTAGCATGGTATAGGCGGTTCCAGCCCCAGTATAGGTAGCCAGATATAGGTGGTGGCCCAGTATAGGTAGCCATATATAGGTGCTGGCCCAATATAGGTAGCCAGATATAGGTGGTGCCCCAGTATAGAAAGTCCTCTGTAGCGGGCTCACTCATCTGCTCCCCACGTTCAAGCACTGATGTCACTCTTGTCTCAGTGCTGGAACTGGTTAGTGAGCCACAGGCCCGGTGCTGGTTAGTGAGCCTCAGTGCTGGTTAGTGAGCCACAGGCCCGCAGCCAGCACATGCGGCCCTTCCATCGCTTTTGGGGGGGCCCAGGGCTCCCAGAAGCCCTGGGCCCCTCACTGCAGTGTCAGTTGTCCACCCCTGATGGCTGCCCTGACAGGGACAGCTTCTTCCCCTCAGCTGTCAAATCGCTGAATCTCTCTAGACTCACTCCCATCCCCTACCGCCATCACCAAAGGAAGAAAGGCCCCACCTTAGGCCGCTCGTGCTTTACTTTACTTTACTAGCTGGAATAGTCTTTTTAAGCATGTCTGCACTGCAGAACTATCTATCTATCTATGGAAAATGTTGCTGTTATGTAATTACTGTATTGTGTGTGGTCTGATGCATGCTATCGTGTTATTTTGGTGTATGTCATTTCCTGTATCTAAGCCCTGCTCTGTGCCAAGCCCAATTCTGGGCACGACCCAGTCGTGCTTGGCGGAAATAAAAAAATCTGATTCTGATTCTCTGAGTCAGGTATTCCAGTTGGAGCTAGTCTGGATTTATTAAAGGACTTATTCAGCGAAAAAAATACGCAGTTAAAATCTGACACAACCGACAGGTTTTGGATTAGTCCATCTCTTCATGGGGGATTCTCAGGGTTTTCTTTGTTTTCTAGAGCATTTCCTGAATGGCAGGCAGTGAGGTTGCCGTTCAGGAAATGCTTTTGAGAACAAAGAAAGAGGGTGATTTACTCACCTACGCCTATTGCCTCTCCTCAATGCACTCCATGACACTCTCCAGCATCCCCACACTTCTGCGTTCACAGAGGAAGTGTGGAGAAGATGGTGTGAAGTGCATCAGGGAGAGGTGGTGGCTTAGCTGAGCTGACCCCCTCTGTATGGCCTGCGCTCCCCACACACTCTGGGACTATTTTGCGTTTTGTGAAATTGATCTCGCTCCTCCCTAATTATAACCCAATTAAACACAGAATTTAACAAGGCTGATTCTAAAAGCAATCATGCTGATTTGTAAAATATAATTTTTACCTTTGGAACTTGAAATTTCAGATTGGAAAATCCATTCAGTAGTTGTGTTTGCTTAGGTCTTCATTACCCTGTATCTTGTATACATCTATATGCCCTTTGTACATCAAGTTTCTGTGGCCTCTTGTACCCTGTATCTACCTACTTATGTTACAGTTACACACTTTCCTTGAGGTCTCCAGTACCCTGTATCTTATAGCCTTCCCTTAATACACTAATTTTCTTAGTTACCCAGTACCCTAAAACCTCTATCCACCTACCTACTCTTGCTACATCAATTCCCTTTTGTTTCCAGTATCCTGTGTCTTGAATAGACATACACTACTTCACTTCAGTGCTGGGCCGAAATTACGCATGCGCGTAATTACTCATCGTAATTTACAGTTTTTTTACGCGTAAGCGTTACGCGTAACTTACGGTCTTACGTGTAAGTATGTACGCGTAAGCCGTAAAGCAGTATTGTAATTACGCCGCCTACCGTAATTGCTAGGCATGCGTAATTTTACGAACACTTACGCGTAATTTTACGCGTAATTACTAACGTAAAATCTCCCATTTTCTAAGAGTAGCCAATCAGTCAACATCCTAAGCAACCAATAGTATCTTCTCCCGCCCTTCAGTATAAGCGTACGTTTTGACGCATACAAATGATATGTACGCAATAACTGTCACATTGACGGCTATTGCGTACATATCGTACGCATGCGTCAAAAAATACGCATTAATGGGTATTACGGCACTACGCGTAACATCGTAGTGTAAGCGCCTTCATTACGGTATCCTTACGCGTAATTGCGTAAGTTTACGCGTAATTACGGTGATGTACCGTAGATAATTTCCTACGCCGTAACCGTAATTGCGTAATGCGTAATAGCGTAAAATTACGCGTAATGATCCGTAATCGTAGATTTTTCCATTACGAGCAGCACTGCTTCACTTAGGTCTCCAGTACCCTATATCTTGTATCCACCTTCCTATCCTTGGTAAACTACTTACTCAAAGTCTGCAGTACCCTGTATCCACCTACCAACCCTTGCTACACCACTTCTCTTGGGTCTCTAGTTTCCTGTGTCTTCAATCCACCTACCTACCCTTGATTTTCAGTATCCTGTCCTCATTTCAGATTGCCCATCATTTATCATCGCCCAACACATTGCTGTAAAGAGTGGTCATCTACTTTTGATCCATAACAAGGAGAAGGTGTGTAGTGAGTGTGTGTATGTCAGGCTAGATGTCCAGATAGTACACCAAAAATATGGCACTCGACTTTGTTAGAGCTTTTCTAAGTAACTGCATGGGGATAGGGGGTGGTGGTGGGGTGAAAAGGCTCATGTTTAGCATGAGAGCTGAAAGTCAAAAGGGCAGCAGCTGTCAATGTTGCCATTGCCGAAACGAACCCAATGCAGGATTCTGTAGGATGTGCTGCATAAATTGCCAATTCTTGAACAAAGACCAATTTAACAAATGTTGCCTTGACATTTCCGACATCAAAGAAAGCTCAGCTGAAATTATACAAATTAGCTGAGAATGTAATATTTTTACGTGGCTGATGAAGGATTACAGAGACAGCGCCTGACAGATCAAAAGGTTTCACAAGCCCAAACCGTACAAATATTCATAAGTTCTCGTCTCATTGGTAGAGCTTCTAAGACGTGCCTCTGTGCAGTTAGAGGGATGTTCTGATGAACAGTTTACAATGATCCAGATTCAGGAGGCATCAATTAGGAAAAACAACTGTTTTTTTGTTTGGGGCCTATTTTATGAATCCCAGGGGGTAACTTGGAAAATGTAAATCCTGCAATTTACAGATATGCTAAGTTCCTTAAAGTATAACTGAGAGGAACATATAGTCAAAAAGCACATACTTACCTGAGCTGAGGGAAGCCTCTTGATCCCACGCTGTCCTCTGGACCAGTGGCGTAATTACAATTCATGGGGCCCCCCAGTAAGACTTTGGAAGGCCGCCTGTCCCCAATGTTCCTTTGCCTCTCCTTGTTGTTGCCCCTTACGGCCTTTGTGCCCATCTCACAAGGGTCATAAAACAAATGTGACCATCATGATCTCCAAACCCATAACAAGCATAGCCACAAAACACCTGATCTGATGTATTGTCCCCTGTAGGAGGAGGGGAAGGTTAGTAGCTGGGCCCCCCCACAGCTCTGGGCCCCTCTGAGAGGCTGCTTCCCTCCAGACCCCCCCCCCCCCCCCCCATTGGTTTGATGAGATTGCTATGTTTATAGAATACAGGATGCATACAGAAAAATCAATCTTTTGAATTATGAAATTCAGTTATAAAATACAACAATGAGAGGGACATGTCGTCCAAAAGTACAAAACCTAAGAGTACAGGCCATACAAACTTTTTGACTGTATTTTCCTGTAGCAACAACACCGACTTGTTTCGGGTGTGACACCCTTCTTCAGGCCTCAAATACAGTATTCATCTGAAGCAAACTCAGGCAGGAATAAAATCCAAATTAATGGCTATAGTAGACATCTGGAGTACACAATTCCAGGAACAAAGACCACCGGTACAGATACGAGGTTGGCAACACGAGAGCACAGCTCCTAGGACCTTCCTAAGACTCGTTTTGTTTCATCAAAATAACTCAACACACAGTCATTAATGTCTAAAATGTTGGCAACCAAAGTGAGTCCACCCCTAAGTGAAGAATGACATCGTTCTGCCCAAATAGACATTTTCCCTCCCTGGGGTCATGTTACTCATTAATGTTACATGGTCTCAGGTGTGGATGGGGAGCAGGAGGTGTGCTACATTTTGTGTTATCAGTCTCACACTCTCTTATACTGGTCACTGGAAGTTCAACATGGCTCCTCATGGCAAAGTACTCTCTGAGGCTCTTAAAGAATTGTTGTTGTACACAAAGGTAGCCTAGGCTATAAGAAGACTGCCAACACAGTGAAACTAAGCTGCAGCACAGTGGCCAAGAGCAAACAGTGGTTTAACAGGACAACCAGGTGAGGAGTTCAAAGACAAGTGTGTCAAGCATGGTGGTGGGAGTGTCATGCAGGGGCAAACCCAGGATATTCAAAGGGAGGATTCCTGAAAAGTCTTCCTCTCCTACGCACAATATAGTATAATAATATGGTAGAATATCATGCTGCGTACACATAATATAATTTCCTGTCCGACTGACAGGATCTGACGAATATTTCCAACATGTCCGTTTTGCTCCTGATCGACAACGGGATAGATCAGGAGCAGTTTGAATACACATAGTAATGAGGACAGCCGACATTGGTAATGGAGGGGAAAGTGAAGCATTTACAAAGCAGGGCACAGGGCTGTGCTCATAACTGACTCTGTGAAGTTCCCCAGAGCTGCTCCATGCTCTGTACACCCGCTGCTGCTCCATGCTCTGTACACACGCTGTTGCTACATCCAAAGTCAGCTGAAGCAGGGAAAGAAAGAGGGCAGTGCTGTGAGCTGCAGGATGCCTGCAGATATTCTGGTGTCTCAACGTGTGCCTGTCCCCAGACACACTGCACCGGCCCTGGTCTGAGGGGGGATTCTGGGCAGCTGTAATCCCCCCCCCTGCGTTTGCCTATGTCATGGTTTGGGGCTGCATAAGTGTTGCTAGCACTGGGGAACTACAGTTAATTGAGGGAGCCATGAATGCCAATATGTATGCCTATCACTGCAGTGCACACTACTCCACAGCATGCTACTGGATGAGAAAAGCATACATGAACACTAAATCTGAAAATGTTCACAGACTGTTTACCTGTTATACCTCTATTCACAGGAGGACTCAACCCCTTTCAAACCTGGAGTCCTTTCCTTGCTTTGGCAATGCCTGTATGTATCTTGGTCATGCCACTAAAGCTCTTATTAATTCAATTTGATTTGAATTAGACTGAAAAGCTGTCTTGCCTCTCCTCTTTCTCTCTGTTTTTCTTCTGCACCTCTCATTCTTCTCCCCTCTCTCTCCTCCACCTCCTCTTTTCTCCTCTCTCCTCGCTCTCTGTCTCTCTTCTCTCTCTCTTTCCTCCTCTCTCTCTGTCTCTCTTCTCCTGTTTTTCTCTCTCTCTTCTCCTCTCTCTCTCCTCCACTTCCTCTTTTCTCCTCGCTCTGTGTCTCTCTCCTTCTCTGTCTTCTCCTCTCTCTCCCCTCTACCTCCTCTTTTCTCCTCTCTCCTCGCTCTCTGTCTCTCTTCTCCTGATTTTCTCTCTTTCTTCTCCTCTCTCTCTCTCCTCCACCTCCTCTTTTCTCCTCGCTCTCTGTCTCTCTCCTTCTCTGTCTTCTTCTCTCTCTCCCCTCTACCTCCTCTTTTCTCCTCTCTCCTCGCTCTGTCTCTCTTCTCCTGATTTTCTCTCTCTCTTCTCCTCTCTCTCTCCTCCACCTCCTCTTTTCTCCTCGCTCTCTGTCTCTCTTCTTCTGTTTTTCTCTCTCTCTTCTCCTCTCTCTCTCCTCCACCTCCTCTTTTCTCCTCTCTCCTCCTCTCTCCTTGCTCTCTGTCTCTCTCCTTCTCTGTCTCCTCCTCTCTCTCCCCTCTACCTCCTCTTTTCTCCTCTTTCCTCGCTCTCTGTCTTTCTTCTCCTGTTTCTCTGTCTCTCTTCTCTCTCTCTCTTATTCTGCACTTTCGTTCTCGTCTCTTCCTTTCTCTCTCTCTTTCCCTCTCCTCCCTCTCTTCTCCCGATCACCCTTCTTTCACCCCCTCCCTCCCTCCTCCTCAGTCTATATCTGCTTTACATCGATCTGAGTTTTTTTTAAGTGAACAGCTTTAAATATCAGCATGAGTTTAAAATGAGTAACTGTATTGTGGCTACACTTGTTCTTCCTTTCTGCAGCTATGTTTTCCATCATAATAGATTATTACATATCTATTAAAAGTAACAGCAACGTGACTCATGCCAAGCAACAGAAAGAAGAATTATTGGCCATCGCTGGAGCCCTGCTGAACTACAGAGAGCCGTGTCTTAAAGGAGCATTGCATGGAATATTCACAGTGGTGTGTAGTCGGTCAGCAGTAATAAAGGCAGAACGTCTAAGCATTGTAAGAGAGAACTCCAATGGTCCTGTCAACCGTGAAGCCTGGTGGAGGATCCCTGCATGATGGGAGTTTATGTTTCCACCATTAGATGGCTCCATTCGTTTTTCATTAATGGTCGTTTGTGACTTCTATGACACATTCCATCAAGGTCTCCGCAATAACGTTAGGACCTAGTAACTACACATAGGTAAGACAAAGCTCCTGAGTGACAAATTGAGATCCCTCATATTTCGTGTGCAGTAGTGTTGGGCGAACAGTGTTCGCCACTGTTCGGGTTCTGCAGAACATCACCCTGTTCGGGTGATGTTCGCGTTCGGCCGAACACCTGATGGTGTTCGGCCTTTTAAGTTCGGGTTCGCCCCGAACTTCTAATGGCCGCCGAACAGGGCCGAACAGGGCCCCTGTTCGGCCGAACAGGGCCCTGTTCGGCCGAATACGGCCCCCCTATGGGGTCGCAGGCATAAGGGGGGAGCATGCCCCGATCGCGGGGGGGGTCGGAAATTCCCCCCACCCCCTCCGCTAGCGCTCCCCCCTCTGCCCGCTTCCCCATAACAAAGTTTCAAGAAGTACCTGCTGTGTCCGGTGGTAGTGTGGGTGGCTGGCAGTGGGCGGCACTATGCAGTGACTGAATGAGGAGGAGGAGTCCGGAGAGTGACGCGTTGAGGGAGGCCGGGCAGCGGGCGGTTCAGCAGTGAACCGCCCGCTGCCCGGCCTCCCTCAACGCGTCACTCTCCGGACTCCTCCTCCTCATTCAGTCACTGCATAGTGCCGCCCACTGCCAGCCACCCACACAACCACCGGACACAGCAGGTACTTCTTGAAACTTTGTTATGGGGAAGCGGGCAGAGGGGGGAGCGCTAGCGGAGGGGGTGGGGGGAATTTCCGACCCCCCCCGCGATCGGGGCATGCTCCCCCCTTATGCCTGCGACCCCATAGGGCCCCCAAAAGCTGGATGTTCGGAAAGTTCGGGGTTCGGCCCGAACATGCCGAACATCTCGGCCATGTTCGGCGAACTTTCCCGAACCCGAACATCCAGGTGTTCGCCCATGTGCAGCAAGCAACACATTCACATTTGTTAAACTGGGGTTTGCCAGATACTGATTTCTTCAAACTCTGAATTGTTTTATTCAATTAAATAGGATCTGTAATTTTAAAAGTGAATTGAATTGAGAGTGAAAGCCACCTCTCTAAATCAACAGAACTATACATTAGACTTTAAAGGGACTCCGAGCACCTCTCATGGGCATGACTTTAAAGAGACTCCGACCCGTACTGCAAAGTACTTAAAGATGCCTACCTTTCTGTAGCTTGTGCTCTCCTCTTTCATTTGATGCCTGAATCGCCGTTCTACACCAAATAGTTTCGATTTCAATGTAACAATTGCGGCTGCAATCTTGGCTATGTTATAACTTCCGGGTCACCCCTGTCTTCTCTGTTAAAGAAGTGCATCACTGAATGAAGCAGGAAGAGGAAGTGACACGCATGGCCATTGCAAGAGGCTCCAGAGGGGTCATAGCACGACTTTTTTGGAAGTCGTCTGGCTTAAAGACATACCCATGAGAGGTGTTCGGTGTCCCTTTAAGCATTACCCTACTTGGGGTCTCTCTCAGTAGGCCCTTCTCCATTCCAGTTAATATGAAGTGCTAAAATAGTCACAGTCTTTTCAATAACACAAACTACAGATGGGGCCTCCTTACCCTTAGACCCATACTCAGCCTTACAATTATATTTATGATTCCTACCAGTATCCTGTGTCCTTCCTACTCTTAGATTGTAATCCTGATAGGATGATCCTTCTTTCCTTCCTACTGTGTCCTGGGTCCCCCCACCTTTTACATTGTAAGCCTGATGGGACAGGTTCTCTTCCCTCCTACTGTATCCTGTATTCTCCACCTCTTAGATTGTAAGCCCGACGGGACAGGTCCTCTTCCCCTCCTACTGTATCCTGTGTTCCCTCACCTCTTAGATTGTAAGCCTGATGGGACAGGTCCTCTTCCCCTCCTCCTACTGTATCCTGTGGTCCCTCACCTCTTAGATTGTAAGCCTGGTGGGACAGGTCCTCTTCCCCTCCTATTGTATCCTGTGTTCCCCACCTCTTAGATTGTAAGCCCGACGGGACAGGTCCTCTTCCCCTCCTACTGTATCCTGTGTTCCCTCACCTCTTAGATTGTAAGCCTGATGGGACAGGTCCTCTTCCCCTCCTCCTACTGTATCCTGTGGTCCCTCACCTCTTAGATTGTAAGCCTGGTGGGACAGGTCCTCTTCCCCTCCTATTGTATCCTGTGTTCCCCACCTCTTAGATTGTAAGCCTGATGGGACAGATCCTCTCCACTCCTCCTGAATCTCGTGATCCCTCACTTCTTATGATGCCCATACATGGTAGAATTTTTTCATTTTTTTCGATTAGATAATTTTGTTTGATTATTGATTGAATATAAAGATTTTTCCAACATGTCCGATCAGATTTTTATTAAAAAATCGGGATACTCGATTCTTTTTTCTTAATCGAATAAAAGATTCTTTTAAACTTTCATTCGATTCAATCATTTTGGTCAAATAAACGGGAAAGTTTAACGTTTTTATTGTACCGTGTATGGGCCCCTTTAGATTGTAAGCCAGATACAATACAATATTAATACAATAACATTTCTATACGCTTTTCTCCAATAGGACTCAAAGCGCTTAGGCTCTCTCAGATTCAGTAATTGGTAGTAGGATAAAGTATTCACACAACAAAAGTTATATTTCTGCAAATGCCAAACTGAACAGGTAGGTTTTCAGTCTGGATTTAAACACGTCCAGGGATGGAGCTGTCCTGATCTGTTGAGGTAAGGAGTTCCAAAACGTAGGGGCAGCATGACAGAAGGCTCTGGGACCAAAAGTTTCCAAGTGGACTCCAAGTGGGTATGACTAGATTATTAGAACCGGTGGATCTGAGATTGCGGGGATTGCTACGCAGCTGTAACATTTCTTTCAGTTATCCAAGGCTCAGATTATTTATTTAGATTTTTTTTTTTTTATTTAAAAATTATTTTATTTATTATTTATGTCAGTAGGCCGATGACTTCTCTTCCCTTCCTGTATCATTCGTTTGTGATTTTTGGTGGTTTTGTAACTTACATGCATTACTGATGTATTGTACAGTGCTCCATAATATGCTCCATAATATGCTCCATAATATGCTGGTGTGTTATAAATATAGCATCACAATAATAATAAACATGTAACATGATGCAAACCACTGCTGTAAAATGCTAAGATTCCTTGATATTCCGGAAGGTGACTGAATGAATCCAGGCACGAAACGAGATGGGTACAAATCCCTTTGTTTATCTCCCATCTCGAGTCGTCCAGCGCGGCACTAAGATATGCAGCAGAAGGTATTTGTCAGAATCTTCCCTGATCACCTCGTCTGCACAGAGAGGAAACCGACAATCAATAACGCAGAGAGACGCAGCCGCTTAGCCCTGAAGGAGGTCTGCGTTCTGCCGGGATGGCGTGTTTGCTGTGCATTATTAATGTGCTGCTATACTAACTGTCCCTGTTCATACATATGTAACATACAAAACACACCATTAAACAGAAGCACTGCAAAACAGCCTCCTGGCTATTAGTAAGTCGCTGAGGATTATTGCGCTGACAAACTCCATGAAGGTGGCCATTCATCCCTCAACTTGGTGACGATCGACCTTCCGATTCAATAATTATCGAATTGGTTTAAAATTGGTGCCGCTAAGAGCATGCCCGATTGACGATGTGTCCAATTTCGGACTAAATTGGTGGCATGTATCGATTGGACATGCTGCAATATGTCGGGTGGTTGTGGCCGATCGGGTGTGCGGCTGTAACGCACAATATCGGGACAAGCAACGAATGCGAAGAAACCACCGACGCTGCCCGCCAATGTATAAATGTGCCCCCCATGCAGGGGCGTAACAGTAGACCCTGCAAGGGATGCCTCCGCAGGGGGGGCGCAGAAGCCACAGGGGGCCCGTGGGGGAAAAGGTTTGAGAGACTGACAGCTAAGGGCATGGAGAGAAAAAACGTATTCTGCTCTCGCACCATTGTTATATTGACTGCATGTGTCCACCACACAGATAAGGACTCATACACACTTTGGAATTTGTACACTGTCCCTGCTCCTTATGGTTCGTAAAAAACATCTGTCCCTCACTGCTGCAACGTTCTGATGACTTCATGTACAACCTTACAAACAAAGGAGTCACATTTTGAAAAAAAAAGTTGTAGACTTTCCCTTTTCAGCAATCACTCCGAAAGGATTCCAAGATTCTTTTCACACACAGAAAGTGACCTTATGGCCTCTGATTACTTTTACAACACAGTGGAGTCGAGATTGATGTCTTACTGTTGCTGCTTCATTGAGAGTTTGTTGTCTCAATGAAGTCCAGGATCTTGTAATAACAGTATTAATCAGTGACATTCTGAATGTTTTGCCAAAGTTACATTGATACTATATCTTATGTTCAGCATGTCATTGTTGTTCCTCTATGTAGCATGTGCTCTCATGTAGTAAAATAATACAGCTGTGTGTGTGTGTATGTACTGGGAGCAGAGCTGCAACGAGGGACTTGTCGGCTGCAAGGGGCTGGAGGAAGCCCCGGGTCAGTAGATCTGGGGGGAGCATAGATTGCCTGACGTTTCCTTTAAGTCTAAGTGTTTTTATCTGCATGGGGAAAACACATTGGACCTCAGTTAACCTGTGCAGAAAGCGAGGGGGGGTGGGGGGGGCCTTTCCAAAGTTTGGCAGGGGGGGGGAGGGGGGCAGTGATGTCTAGTTACGCCCCTACGCATGCAGTTCCTGTCAGTGTCTCTCATGCAAGTACAACGCAATGCATGCTGGGAGACGTAGTCCGTGGATGTAAGTACAGAGATGTTCTCACAGTCTCACATCCACGTACTACTGGCATGCATTGCAGGCTTTGCAGCACATGCATGTGACAGTAACTGCTAGGAACTACAAAACGTGGCAGATGTTGAATGCTGCACAGTCTCAACCCGACTGGTTTAGCCTTTTGGTCCATATCAGTAAAATAAGATAGATATTGGCGCCAATGTAACTGTATTTTAATAACGGCTATGGATGGTAATGTGGGTGTTGGAGGTCGGGTATAATTTAGCCGAACTTCTGATAGAGGTGGTGACTGGGAAGGAAGCACCTACCTAGCCAACCTATACTGGGGGCACCTACCTATCTAACCTATACTGGGGGCACCTACCTATCTAACCTATACTCGGGGGACCTACCTATCTAACCTATACTGGGGGCCAGCTACCTATTTAACCTATCTAACCTATGCTGGGGCACCTACCTATCTAACCTATACTCGGGGCACCTACCTATCTAACCTATACTCGGGGGACCTACCTATCTAACCTATACTGGAAGCACCTACCTATCTAACCTATACTCGGGGGACCTACCTATCTAACCTATGTAACCTATGCTGGGGCACCTACCTATCTAACCTATGCTGGGGCACCTTCCTATATAACCTATACTCGGGGCACCTACCTAACTAACCTATACTCGGGGGACCTACCTATCTAACCTATACTGGAAGCACCTACCTATCTAACCTATACTCGGGGGACCTACCTATCTAACCTTGACTTGGGGCACCTACCTATCTAACCTATCTAACCTATGCTGAGGCACCTACCTATCTAACCTATACACGGGGCACCTACCTATCTAACCTTGACTTGGGGCACCTACCTATCTAACCTATCTAACCTATGCTGGGGCACCTACCTACCTATCTAACCTATACTCGGGGGACCTACCTATCTAACCTTGACTTGGGGCACCTACCTATCTAACCTATGCTGGGGCTCCTACCTATCTAACCTATACTCAGGGCACCTACCTATCTGACTTATACTCAGGCCCCTTAACTATCTGACCTATACTCAGGGCACCTACATATCTAACCTATACTGGGGGCAACTATACTGGCTATCTATATTGGAGGAACCTACCTAGCCAGAGCAGCCATCAGGGGGGGGGGGGGGGCAACTGACACTGCATTGAGGGGCCCAGGGCTTCTTAGGGCCCTGGGCTCAACCCTAAAGCGCAGTTCCAGCACTGAGAGAAGAGTGACATCAGCGCTTGAATGTGGGGAGCAGATGAGTGAGCCGGCTACAGCGGACTTTTTATACTGGGGCACCACCTATATCTGGCTACAGGCTACCTATACTGGGCCACTACCTATACCTGGCTACCTATACTGGGGCTGGAACCACCTATACCTAGCTACATATACTGGGGCACCACCTATACCTGGCTACCTATACTGGGGCACCACCTATACCTGGCTACCTATACTGGGGCTGGAACCACCTATACCTGGCTACCTATACTGGGGCACCACCTATACCTGGCTACCTATACTGGGGCACCACCTATACCTGGCTACCTATACTGGGGCACTACCTATACTTCGCTACTTATACTTATATAGCTTGCTACCTATACTGGAGGAACCTGTACCTGGCTAACCTATAATGGTGCACCAGACATACCAGGCTACCTATACTGGGGACAACTATACCAGGCTACCTATACCGGGGCACCACCTATAGTTGAATACCTATACTGGGGCACCTGTATCTTTCTGGCCTATACTTGGGCACCAGCTATACCAGGCTACCTTTACTGGGGGCATCTACACTAGGCTACCTATACTGGAGCACCACCTATAGCTGGCTACTGGGGGAACCTATACCTGGCTATTTATACTGGAGGCACCTATACCTAGCTACGGCAGGGGGACGAGCTGAGACAAAAGGAGACAAGAGGTAACACAGGGGGATAAAAGAGGCACAAGGGGAAGAGAAGCGGTCAAAAGAGGCACAGGGAGAAAAGAGAAGAGACTGGAACATGAGGTCACACAGAGGGACACAAAAGAGGCACAAACTGAGGTGAGACAGAGGGGGACAAAAGGCACAGGAAGAAAAGAGGGGGACAAAGGAGAACAGATAAAGCATAAGAACGGACCTACAAGTCCCTATCTCATTTGTTAACTGGGGACTACCTGTATTTTGCTAGTATTTGGCTCCACCCACAACATGCCATGATCACTCCCACTTTTTGCAGCATCACGCTGTGCATGCCGCTTTCTTCAGTGTCGGAGCCATGCACATTTTTCGCTGCAGCGCACTTTGTGGAGACGGGGGTGGGGTGGCCAGTGGGCGGGCTCAGCAACCAGTAGGTTGGCCCAGGGAGGGAGGCACAGACCCAATGATGTGTGAGGGGCCCCAAAATTTCTGATGGCGGACCTGTACCTAGCTAACCTATACTGGGGGCACCTACCTATCTAACCTGTACTGGGGCATCTACCTATCTAACCTATTCTGGTGGCAACTATACAGGCTACCCTATACTGGAGGCACCTACCTAGCTAACCTATACTGGAGGCAACTATGCCTGGCTACCTATACTGGTCGGGAGCTATATCTGGTTAACTATATTGGGGGCAACTAGACCTGGGTAACATTTACTGCTGACACCTATACTTGGCTCCACGGGGAGGGGGCACAATTTTTACACCCTCGCCCTGTGTGCAATTTAGCTTAGAAACTGCCCTGTTGCCTCTCCCCCCCTCCCTGATCTGGACTGATTGCACAGCACCCGACAATTTACTCTGCTTCATTTAATATTCTCAGTCAACAAGGGAGCAAATGCAACAACCTGAGACAAGACATGCTGCAGCTTAACACAATAATACACTGGCTGGCTGCGAGTCGGTGACAAACTGCAAGCCCTCAGCCAATCGGTCGTTATCCATTCGTCCTCCGTCAGGACAGCAGTGCCACCTCCTCCATTCTGCTGTCAAAATGAATTGGAATTCCACATGAAAGACCAACACAAAGTGGTGTACATGTGAGAAGTGGAACTAAAATCATACATGATTCCAAACATTTTTTCCAAATAAATAAATAACTGCAAAGTGGTGTGTGCATAATTATTCGGCCCCCTTTGATCTGAGTGCAGTCAGTTGCCTATAGACATTGCCTGATGAGTGCTAATGACTAAATAGAGTGCACCTGTGTGTAATCTAATGTCAGCACAAATACAGCTGCTCTGTGAGGGCCTCAGAGGTTGTCTAAGAGAATATTGGGAGCAACAACACCGTGAAGTCCAAAGAACACACAAGACAGGTCAGGGATCAAGTTATTGAGAAATTTAAAGCAGGCTTAGGCTACAAAAAGATTTCCAAAGCCTTGAATATACCACGGAGCACCGTTCAAGCGATCATTCAGAAATGAGGAGTATGGCAAAACTGTAAACCTACCAAGACAAGGCCATCCACCTAAACTCACAGGCCGAACAAGGAGAGCGCTGCTCAGAAATGCAGTCAAGAGGCCCATGGTGACTCTGGACAAGCTGCAGAGATCTACAGCTCAGGTGGGGGAATCTGTCCATAGGACAACTATTAGTCATGCACTGTACAAAGTTGGCCTTTATGGAAGAGTGGCAAGAAGAAAGGCATTGTTAACAGAAAGCATAAGAAGTCCCATTTGCAGTTTGCCACAAGCCTTGTGGGGGACACAGCAACCATGTGGAAGAAGGTGCTCTGGTCAGATGAGACCAAAATGGAACTTTTTGGCCAAAATGCAAAACGCTAAGTGTGGCGGAAAACTAACACTGCACATCACTCTGAACACCCCGTCCCCACTGTCAAATATGGTGGTGGCAGCATCATGCTCGGGGGGTGCATCTCTTCAGCAGGGACAGGGAAGCTGGTCAGAGTTGATGGGGAGATGGATGGAGCCAAATACAGGGCAAACTTGGAAGAAAACCTCTTGGAGACTGCAAAAGACTTGAGACTGGGGCGGAGGTTCCCCTTCCAGCAGGACAATTACCCTAAACATAAAGCCAGGGCAACAATGGAATGGCTTAAAACAAAACATATCTATGTATTAGAATGGCCCAGTCAAAGTCCAGGTCTAAATCCAATCGAGAAACTGTGGCAAGATCTGAAAACTGCTGTTCACAAACGCTGTCCATCTAATCTGACTGAGCTGGAGCTGTTTTGCAAAGAAGAATGGGCAAGGATTTTAGCCTCTAGATGTGCAAAGCTGGTAGAGACATACCCTAAAAGACTGGCAGCTGTAATTGCAGCAAAAGGTGGTTCTACAAAGTATTGACTCAGGGGGCTGAATAATTACGCACACCCCACTTTGCATTTATTTATTTGTAAAAAATGTTTGGAATCATGTAGGATTTTCGTTCCACTTCTCACATGTACAGTACTTTGTATTGGTCTTTCACGTGGAATTCCAATACAATTGATGCATGTTTGTGGCAGTAATGTGACAAAATGTGGAAAACTTTGAGGGGGCCGAATACTTTTGCAACCCACTGTATCTATCTATCTATGATCTAGATAATGCTGAAGTTAGAGCTTTGTCTTTTGCGCCGCTCTTGTGGGGGAACAGCAATAAACTGGCGTGCGTTAGACCGGTCGTCCAATATTAGTAATATCGTCCCGTTGAGTAATGTAATTGGCACGAGATGAACTCCCTTTGATGAGTTAATTATTGAACATGTCTGATTATTCATATTATATGTGCAGTCTTCTGGCTGTCATGGGGTGGTGGTGGGGGGATGGGCTGGTAGTGAGGGTGCACTGGTGGGTTTTGAACCTATAACATTAAGTGTGTCGCTCCACTTCTGGGGTAGGGGGTTGGGGTGGGGCGGTTAAGGCTAGCCATGGGGTTGGGTAGGGTTAGGTTTAGCCATGGGGATGGGTAGGGTTAGGTTTAGCCATGGGGGTGGTAGTTACAGTTAGCCAGGGGGGAAGGTGGTTAAGGTTAGCCATGTGTGTGGGGGAGGGGGGGGGGCGGTAGTTGGTTAAGGTTAGGCACCGGTAGTGGGAGGGTTCAGTGTGACAATAAAGTTAGGTTTAGCTGTAGTAAAATATCAGGGCTTATGTCCTTACATTTTACTATGGTTATTTTCACTGTAACAGTCAGGGTCGGATATGTACTCTTTACCGCCCAAGGCCACTGTCACCAGCCGCCTCCCTTCAGTATAGGTAGCAAGATTACTCCTCCCCTCTTCCCTCTAGTATAGGTAGCCTGATGACCCCCCCCAGTATAGGTAGATAGATGACTCCTCCCCCTTTCCCTCCAGTATAGGTAGCCAGATGAATCCTCCCCCCCCAGTATAGGTAGCCAGATGACCCCTCCTTCCCCTCCAGTATAGGTAGCTCTCCCCCCCCCCCCCTTTCATTATAGGTAGCCAGCTCGCCTCTACACTGCAGCAGCCGTCAGTGTCTGCTTTTCTGGGCGCTCAAGTATCTTAGCGCCCTTTTTTGATGTAAGCAATATTCTGCAAGAAACGTATCCAGGAACAAACCCATCTTCCTGATCACAAACTTCCAATATCAAAGCTTAAAGGGGTTATCCAGGAAATTTGAATAAAATAAACGCTACTTACCGGGGGCTTCCTCCAGCCCCAAGCTCCCAGGACCTCCCTCGCCGCATCTCCGCCCGCAGCCGTTTTCCGGAGCTCCGACCCGGTCCCCGGCGATGATGTCAGAGCGACCTGGAGTACTGCGCCTGCGCGATCAGCGCTGTCAATCACCGCCACGTGGGCCGGAGCGGACTGCGCAGGCGCAGAAGGTCCAGAAGAGCTTCTCCGATGGAAAGCAGGTGCTTGTGACTTTATTACACAGCGCTGGATATTGCATGTCACCTTTGGGTAAGATCATGTTAATGACATGAAAAGAATGGAGTCCATTATGACTGAACAATTAGATCTGCAGGACTTTGGCTGAGGAAATAAAGTCAAAGAGAGACTCAGAATTAAATTAGAATTCATATTTCGTTATGTGGCAATAAAGGATTGAGACTAATGGGCAAACACTGAGAAATAACAACACTGATTGTAATGGACAGCACGGTGGCTACAGGAAACCAGAGACAAACTCATATAAAAGATTTATACATACCTGGGGCTTCCTCCATCCCCATCTGCACAGATCGCTCCCACGCCGCCACCCTTAATCTTCTCCAGCTCCGGTACTGGGTCCCGTCACTACGGCAGTCGCGGCTAGTTTGAAGCATACGCAGTGCACTCCCTCCGTCTCTCTCCGACAGAGAATAGTACTATTCTCTGACAGAGAGCGCACTGCACTTGCTCAGACTGGTGCGGATGGGGTTGGAGGAAGCCCCAAGTATATATAAATCTTTTACATGAGTTTGTTTCTGGTAAACTTTAAGCAGTAGTTAACCACTTCACAACTGAGGGGTTTTACCCCTTCAGCATCCGAGCAATTTTCACCTTTCAACGCTCCTTCCATTCATTCGTCTATAACTTTATCATTACTTATCGCAATGAAATGAACTATATCTTGTTTTCTTCGCCACCAATTAGGCTTTCTTTAGGTACGACATTATGCCAAGAATTATTTTATTTTAAATGTGTTTTAATGGGAAAATAGGAAAAAATGTGTGAAAAAAAACATTATTTTTCAGTTTTCGGCCATTATAGTTTTTAAATAATTAAAATCCATGAAATGTATTTGCCCATTTGTCCCGGTTATTACACCATTTAAATTATGTCCCTATCACAATGTTTGGCACCAATATTTTATTTGGAAAGAAAGGTGCATTTTTTCAGTTTTGCGTCCATCCCTAATTACAAGCCCATAGTTTATAAAGTAACGGTGTTGTACCCTCCTGACATAAATATTTCAAGAGTTCAGTCCCTAAGGTAACGATTTATGTATTTTTTTATTATTTTTTTTTCTTATAACAAAAAAAAAATAAAAAATGGGGGAGTGTGGGAGGTAATGAGTTAATTTATAATGTAAAACTATGTATTTATATGTGAAAAATGCTTTTGGATGTAGTTTTACTATTTGGCCACAAGATGGCCACAGTAATTTTTTGTGAATGCGTCCTGTTAGCGTAGGAAATATGCTTACAGGAAGTGTAATGAGGCTGGGAAACTTTTTTTTTTCACAATGATTGAGCAGCGTCTCACAGAAGCAGCGTCTCACGATCATTGCTGCGGGGAGTTAGATCAACGAACGGGAACAGTTTTCCCGTTCATGGATCTCCAGGCGAGCGGCCAGCGGCGTGCACAAGCGCGGGAGCACGCACACGAGCCATCGGGAGCGTGGTCAGCGGCGGAGGTGCGTATTTACGCCCCGGGTGGGCAAATGAAGTTAAAATGGGCGTAGATATACAGTACCGTGGTGGCGAAGTGGTTAAAGTGAACCTCCAGACTAAAAATCTACTCAGCAGCGCTGAAAAGACTTGGTGTTTCTTTAACAGTTTCACAGCATCAGAACTTTATTTTTCTTACCCAAGCCTCATTTTTAGCTGCACAGAAGAAATCTGCCCTGGCATTTTTCCCCTGATGCTGTGCAAAGCATGATGGGATTTCTGATGTCGTTGCTCTCATTGCCTAGCAGTTGGGAGGGGTGATCAGGACACAGGACAGTTGGAACTAGCTCTCTGTCACCTCCTTTCAACCAAAAAGATGGCTGCCCCCAAGAAATCACAAACATTTGCCTGTTCTTTTAAAACAGGGTGGGTAAGAGATTATATTACCTATCTATTTTAATTAACATAACTAATGTAATTTAATGGCAGTATGTTTGTTTAGGCTGGTGTTCCCCTTTAAGCAGTATTGTTTGGGGGATTTTCTGGAAACAGGAAATTTGGGTGTCTGTGGCTAATGGCCAATTTGGGTGCCCCACACGCGCTAATTACAATTTCGTTTCAAACGGCGCCAAAAGCAGAAATCTGGGCGAAATGATAAATATTGTTTCCAACATTAGAACATTAAAGTTTTTAAAATATGTTATTGTTTCAAAACTTGCAATGTTTTATAGTTTTTTGTCATTTTATTTTTGTTTATTTGTACAAATTTTACATGATCAAATATGCTATTGTTTGTAAGGGTGTTTGTGCAGCCAGGGGAAATGTTTAGGCACCACCAGGGGGCTCTTGGGGTTAGGCACCACCAGTGTAGGGGAGGGGTCTTAGGGTTAGGCACCACCAGGGGGGTATTACTGTAAGGCAGCACCAGTGGGGATATTACGGTTAGGCATCACTAGGGGAGGGTTCTGTGTGAGTGTAGGGTTAGGTTAAGCTGTATTTTTGAATAATGAAATGTTTTTTTAAAGTAAATATCTTTTCGTTTTTATTTCCTATCTGTTTTAAAACAATACTTATCATTTACATGTTTTCGGCTTCACTTCGCTCCCAGTTGAAAATGATCTTTATCATTAATTAAGATATTCGTTATCCACTCACGCCCATTTTTACTCACGCCTCTTTTTCATGCACGCAATTTGCTACACTTCAGTTTAAGGGGTGTTTGGTTAAACAGGTCCAACAATTCTGGATTTGGTAGATCCAGAATTTTGATTATTTATTATTTATATAGCACTGACATCTTCTGCAGCACTGTATGTACAGAGTATATTTTCTTGTCAGTAACTGTCCCTCAGAGGGGCTCACAATCGAGTCCCTACCATAGTCATATGTCTATATACAGTATGTATCATGTAGTGTATGTATTGTAGTCGAGGGCCAATTAGTGGGAAGCCAATTAAGTTATCTATATGTTTTGGGGATGTGGGAGGGAACTTGAGTGCCCAGAGGAAACCCTTGCAGACACGGGGAGAACATACAAACTCATAGTGCCCTGGCTGGGAGTCAAACGGGGGACCCAGCGCTGCAAGGCGAGAGCGGCGAGCGCTAACCACTTCACCGTGCTGCCCAAATCTAGAATCCAAATACCATTAGTGAAGTCAGTAGTTGGAATGGTTTGTTAAAGTGTAACTGTCGGGCATAAAATCAAAAAACAATTCTTTATTTTTATCTGGTAAACAAGTAATAAGGATGCTAACTAGGAAATCCAAAAGTTAAAATCTCTATTACTTTTCTTGTTTATAAATGATCATTCCCCAGTTTACCTGACTCTTATTTGGTACGTTGCCACAAACAGGAAGTTGCAGGGCATGCTGGGTTGTGCTTTTTTGCTTCTGTACATTAGTTAAGTCTGAGGGGAAATAAAGAAGCAAAAAAAGACAACCCAGCATGCCCTGCAACTTCCTTTGTGCGGCAACATGCCAAATAAGAGACAGGTAAACTGGGGAATGATCATTTATCAACAAGAAAAGTAAGAGATTTTAACTTTTGGATTGCCTGTTTAGCATCCTTATTACTTGTTTACCAGATAAAAATAAACAATTGATTTTTAATTTGTATGCCGACAGTTACACTTTAAAGCAGGTAAATGCACCAGAATGGCAAAGAAGACCACCATATGTTTGTGGAACTGTTTGAACTGACACCTCCTCCACCTGTTTCTACATACCTGTGGTTCTCTGTGCTGATCGAGGAGGAAGATGCAGCTTGAGTGGCAGGAGAGGCAGCAGGTATAGACAGCTGGCCCTTATGGTAAATCCGGCCCTGACAGCTGCTTTGTCCTATAGGTTGAGTGGGAACTCCATTCATTTGTGTGGCGGACTCTCATATGCTGGTAACATATGCTTTGATTACTAATGTTTAATTTTACTTTCAAGTGTTACTAACAAAGGTCATATGATCACTGGTCTTTTGATACTGAGGTTTTAATGAACATCTGTCCTGAAGGTCCTGCTCTTTTTGTTCTAGAAGGATGTAACTGCTGAGTAACATTATCCTCCTGTGTCCAGCAGTGCCTTCCTCTCACATCGGGTTACATTCATCGTCATCTACCGCATTGTCCAACTTCTCACGACTGGACTCTGTGACACAGTAAGCAGAAACAGATGGCACGTTATAGGTGCACATTATGTCCAGGCCCTCTCTCCTTTTGGTTGTTGCTCTATTTGTGTGCATGAAAAAGGGGTGCACCAAAACATGGGCGCCCGTTTTTTGTTCATAAAATTACAAATAATTAATATCTACTGATATTATATTCGTTTTTAAAGAGTAAATAGTGTACATTATTGTATTAAAATATCGGTTTATATTTTTTTTTTTTAAAACAAATTTTATTTTATTTTCTGTTACAAACATCCAGTATGTCAAAAGATGAACATGAGTAATCGAACAAATTTAGATACAGTTATATGAGATGGAATGCTTTAAGCTTCTCATGTTAAACGCTCATTTGTTCGTAGTATCAAAAACTATATACTTCTTGCTTATTTCCCCCACTCCCCCCCCCCCCCCCCCCAATCTTCCCCTTCACCCCCCCCTCCCCCCTCTGTCATCTCTGAGTGTGTTTATTAAGTAACTTTGCTCTTAGGAAATAGCCAACTTGCCCAATGTTCCTTGTAGGTGACTCGTCAGGTACCACTTAGTGTATTTGAAATGTTCCATTATGCTTTTAATTTCCATATCAGAAAAAGAGGTTAAAATAAACATCTTCCATTTTTTGAAAAAGCTCGTTGTCTTTTTGTCTTTTTGGATGATTGCTTCCAATTTATCCTGGTTAAAAAGATGGTAAAGTTCTTCCTTGACGTCCCAGACCGTTGGAACATTGGGATAAATCCATTTATTGAAAATGACTTTGCGAGAGGCTATTATAATCAAATGCACTAATTTGCTGGGATGAGATATATATGGACCTGGGTTCTCCCGTCCCTGAGGTTCAGCATAATTGAACAATAGCATAAGTGGATCCAAGGTCAGCTGAGTTTTACACATTCGTTTAACATAGATAATAATATCACTCCAAAATTTTACAATCATCGGACAGGCCCACAAACAATGAAAGATATCCGCATCTTGCAATGAGCATTTGGGACACCTGGGCGAGTAATACGCCGGAGGAGTTTTATATTTAATGTTAAAAGCATATTTTGCTCTGTGGATCAGCTTCAATTGCGATTCCCTCCATTGTTCCCCTGGTGCTATTTTATGTACTGTTCTATACCCTTCTAGAATTTTCCCTTCAATATCGTCTATGGGAATGTCCTTTTTCCATTTTGATAGATTGTTTAGCGATTTGTCTGCAATTTTTATTTCCTGGAGTCTGTGGTGGATTTCAGAAAGTGATACCTGATAAGTTTGTGGGGAGATAAATCTGTCAAATGCGTTTGGCATCGCTATATCGGTGATATTAGTTATTTTGCTGCGTATAAAGGATTTTAACTGGCAATAATAAAGGAAATGGCTTTTGGGGATATTGAATTTGGCTCTTAATTCCTGAAATGATAAGATTCTCCCCCTACGCATATCACAGAGCTGCCCCAAACGCTCGATTCCCCTATCCAACCATGACAAAAACCCTCCATGGGCTATGCTGGCAGGAAACCCTGGTGTTCCCCAGAATGGCATGTATTTTGAGACCTGTTGTGGTACCCCATAAATTTTCCTTATCGCCCTCCATGTTTGAATGGTATCCTTGATGACTTTGCTATTTTTTAGTTTTGGGGGCATGTGTTTTTGGGGGGTATGCAGGAGGCCAGCTAAAGACCACGGGTCTGCAAAGGCCGCCTCAAGTGAGTAGTTGGAGTAAATGCTGGTCTTATTGAGCCAGTCTCTCACGTGTCTAGCGAGACAAGCAAGGTTGTAGCGACGAATGTCTGGGATTGCCAGGCCTCCCCATATTCTGGGAAGTATTAGTTTGGTTAGAGCTATCCTGGGTTTCTTATTTTTCCACAGGAACCTGGAGAAGGCTCTGTTGAGCTCTTTTATATCTGTATGTCTCAGTAGTAAAGGAATAGTCTGTAAGGGGTAGAGGAGTCTACCAAATGTGACCGATTTTATCAAGGCTGCCCTGCCTGCCAAATTGATAGGCAAGTTCTCCCACCTCATTAGTTGTCGTTTTAGGTCTCCGATCAGGGGATCATAGTTAAGGGTATATAACATATTTGGGTCTTTATGGATTTTAATTCCCAAGTATGTAATAACCGATTTAACTTTTACCGAGAGATGGTTTAAGTTATGCCTGGGTGCACAGGGGGACAGGTATAGAAGTTCACTTTTAGAGACATTAATCTTGAAGCCACTGAACATGCCCACCTCTTGTATAACCTTAAGGGCTATTTCTAGTTGGGATGCCGGGTCCTTTAAAAACAGTAAAATATCATCAGCGAACATGGCCTGACTGATCAATTCACTACCCACTTCTATGCCTGGTATGTGTTTCTCTAATTGTTGGATCAGGGGTTCTAGGGCTAGATTAAAGAGTAAAGGAGACAGGGGACAACCTTGCCTTGTTCCTTTCTCTAGGGGGAAAGCTTCAGATAAAAATCCTGGTGTATAGATTTTCGCTTTTGGGTTTGAATGCATTGCACTAATTAGCTTTCTTATTTCTCCCTGTATATTCATTCTATCTAGTACTTTATCTAGCCAGGTCCAGTTTACATTATCGAAAGCCTTCTCTGCGTCTATCATGAGTAGGGCATATGTGCTAGAGGATTTGGGGTATGATCTTACGTGGTCTTGAGCTATCAATACTTTTCTTATATTAGCTATGGCGGAGCGATGTCGTACGAAGCCCACTTGATTCGGGCTTACTAGTTTGGGGAGGAGGTCGGCTAGTCGATCCGCCATAATTTTAGAGAGGATTTTGAGATCTTGATTGATCAGAGAAATCGGGCGATATGAGCCTGGGTCCAGAGGGTCCTTACCCTGTTTTGGTAATAATTTGACATATGCCATGTTCGCCGAGGGGGGATATTGCCCCTTTTCCAGAATTTTGTTAAATAAAGTAGCTAAGTACGGGGCTATTTCGTGTCGCAGGAGCTTATAGAATTCTGAGGTGAGGCCGTCTGGGCCTGGGGCTTTTTTATTTGCTAATCTTTTAATTGTGCCATTGACTTCTTCCGGGGATATGGGCATGTTCAGGAGCTGTAAGTCCTCTTCTCACAAGGAGGGTAAAGATAATTGGTCGACCCAAGATGGTGGTTTTGGTTCTGGATTTTGTGGTGGTGTTTGCTCATATAGCTTTTTATAAAAATCTCTGAATATTAAGCTGATATCTTTGGGATTATTACAGATCTGCCCTGATGGGGATCTTAGATTTGTTATTACTGTTGTAGTATGTGGGGGTTTAGACATTCGAGATAAAAGGCTACCCATTTTGTTCCCATATTTGTAATAATATAGATCTCTATATGATTTTAGGTATCTTTCCCTGACTTTAAAGTCAGTGTCAGATTTTTTTTTTAGCTGCTAGCCATTTTAAGCGCGTGTCCGGAGAGGGGTTATTAAGGAAGATTTTATGGGCTAAGCGGAGTTCCTCCATAGAGATCATGTAAGCTTCGTGTGATTTCTTTTTCTTGCCCGCTATGTAACTAATTATTTTTCCCCTAAGTGTGGGCTTTGCAGCTTCCCAGAATAAAAATATATCTTTAGAGTGTATGGCATTATCGTCTTTATATTCCCACCACCACTGTAACATCAATTGGGCGAATCCTTCATCCTCATATAAATATGAGGGGAAGCGCCAAATAATATCTGTGCCTTTTGGGACTAATAGGGAGAAGGTCAGCTGTATTGGAGAGTGGTCTGAAATATCGGTTTATATTAACGATATTTTACTACAACTTAAAGCGGACCCAAACCAAACATTTTTTTAATTAAAAATATTTAGTTGCACCACTCTGACACATACAAAGATAAATAAACACTCCTTCAAACCTATGATCATTTCAGTGCATGCTTTCCACCCTTCTCTTTTCATAGCTAGGGTTATACTGGGGGCAGCCATTAGCAATTCCTCCATTGCCAGACACCATCTACTCCACCAGTTTGCCGGAAAAATGCCGGCAATTTGAAAGGAAGGGAGGGGTTCCTCCAATAAATGTAAAATATTTTATATTTGTCATCACGCAGCTGAAAAAAGGCTGCTATTTATTATTATAATTTAGAAAATAGGTTTTATTTCTAAAATCTTGTATTTTTAATTTGGGTCCACTTTAAACATAACGCAACTCTCACACAAACCCCCCCCCCCCCTTCCTGACGCCTAACCCTAAACACCCCTTCCTGACCCCTAACCCTAAACCCCCCTTCCTGACGCCTAACCCTAAACCCCCCTTCCTGACCCCTAACCCTAAAACCCTCTTCCTGACGCCTAACCCTAAACCCCCCTACCTGTCCCCTAACCCTAAACCCCCCTTCCTGACCCCTAACCCTAAAACCCTCTTCCTGACGCCTAACCCTAAAACCCTCTTCCTGACCCCTAACCCTAAACCCCTCTTCCTGATGCCTAACCCTAAACCCCTCTTCCTGATGCCTAACCCTAAACCCCTCTTCCTGACGCCTAACCCTAAAACCCTCTTCCTTATGCCTAACCTTAAACCCCCCTTCCTGGCGCTAAACCCTAAACCCCCCTTCCTGACACTTAACCCTAAACCCCCCTTCCTGGCGCTAAACCCTTAAATTTTCAATGACCGCCTCACGTCAATTGGTGGAAGTCTGGGAGCACGGCGGCAGCCCCAGGATCTTACCTGTCTGACGTCTTCTTCGTCCGTCCGTCGGCGCCTCCCACGATGTGGTCCACGCGCGTCACGTAATTACAAACACTTCCTCCTTCAACCCGGAAGGAGGAAGTGTTTGTAATCACGGGACCGCCGCTTGGACCGCATCGTGGGAGGCGCCGAGGGACGGACCGAAGAAGACATCAGACAGGTAAGATAAGTTTGCAGTACTGGGGTGATGTGTGAGCTGCGGGGGGCGTTGGTTAGGAGTCTGGCTGCAGCATTCTGTACTAGCTGTAAGGGGCGCAGAACCTTTTCTGTAGATCCAATGAACAGGGCGTTACAGTAGTCTAGGCAGGAGGATACAAATGCATACATAATAATATGGGCGGGATCACTGAGAAGAGATGCCCCTGCGAGGATGTAGATGAGAAGGAGCATGCCGCGGCAGGTGAGTTGCTATGCTGGCAAAAATGGTGCAGATGCCCTGGTGTACAAGGCGTTTGGGAGACCTGGAGGGTGAGTTTGTTGAGGAGGGGAGGGTTTAATAATAAAAGGGGAGGGGTGACTATATATTGAAGAAGAAGAATGAGAAACCTCTACATACATTTTCTCGCATGCGTATTTGCATTAGAACTTACAAACAATGTAAGTCAATGTGCTTGTTCACATAGGACGCTATTTTTTTCATGCGGGGTGGAGGTGGGGGAATGGATCCCGTTCCCGACTCAGAACCTGCAATATAATGTTGCAAAAAAAAAAAAAATGGGGAGTGTGGGAGGTAATGAGTTAATTTTATGTGTAAAAGTCATTTATTTGTATGTGAAAAATGTGTAGGGTGTAGTTTACTATTTGGCCACAAGATGGCCACAGTAACTTTTTGTTTTAATGCGACCTCCAAGCTTCCGGAAGGAAGCTTGGAGGAAGTATAAGGAGGCTGGACACGTGAGTTTTTTCTCACAATGATCGCGCTGCCCATAGGAGAGCAGCTGATCATTGCGGGGCTTAGATCAACGAACGGGAATGGATTTTCCCGTTCATTGATCTCTGGGCGAGCGGGCGGCGGCGTGTTTACTAGCGGCGGGCGGCGTGTTTACGAGCGGGAGCGCGGACAGCGTCGGGAACGCGGAAAGTACGTATTTCTCCGTCCCTGGTTGTTAAAGGATGGAAAAAGGGGCGGAGAAATACGTACGCGCGGGGGTAAAGTGGTTAATACAATTGTTTATTTGTTTACAATATTAATCCATAAATTGTGTAGTCAATGTGTTAGCCCATTGTAAAATCATTCCTCTCCACGATTTACTGTCTGAAATGTATCACAGGCAGTAACATTTTTAGTCCTGTCAGGTGATTTCTATGGAATGTTTGTTTACTGAGAGTTCTAAAGCCAACAGAAAAGAGCTCCAGTTTCCCAAAGCAGAGCAGTGCTTTTCAGCGCTGCTAGATTTGGGTGCAGCCGGCGCCTCCATAGACTACAATAGGAATCATTCCTATTGCAGCGCTCAGTGAGTAACGTTGGAGCCGTCAGAAGACGGAGCTGAGGTTGCTTAAAAACATAATAATTCGGCCTCCAGCAATTGCTGGAAGCCGAATTATTTCATTCCCCCACTATCCATGGCGGCCTGGAGGGGGAATAGTATTTAGCACGCCTGGGACTTGTGCAGAAGCAGGATAAGCCATATACCAGCTGTATCCTGCGCCGATTTCAAATGTACTCTCCCAGAATGCTCTAGGGGGAGAATTATGCTTAATAAACATCCTAGACTAGGACTAAGGATCACTAGGAAAGGGAGGCTCATGCCAGTATACAGCAATATATAGATTTTATTATTTATTATTTATATAGCGCCAACATCTTACGCAGCGCTGTACAGAGTATATATTGTCTTGTCACTAACTGTCGCTCAAAGGAGCTCACAATCTAATCCCTACTATAGTCATATGTGTATGTATGTATTGTAGTCTAAGGCCAATTTAGGGGGAAGCCAATTAACTTATCTGTATGTTTTTGGGATGTGGGAGGAAACCAGAGTGCCCTGAGGAAACCCACACAGACACGGGGAGAACATACAAACTCCTTGCAGATAGTACCCTGGCTGGGATTCGAACCGGGGACCCAGCGCTGCAAGGCAAGAGCGCTAACCACTATGCCACCGTGTTTCTGATGTTGATAGCGTTTTGCGATTGATTAGCATTTTTTAAAATCACTCCCATTCTCTTTCATTAACCCTCCTGGTGGTTTATTAAAATCCGCCAGGGGGCAGCAAAGCCATTTTTTTTTTCCATGTAGCGAGACCGGCGATCGGAGATCAGGAGATCCCGTTCAAAGAACGGGATCTCCTGGAGGGCTTCCCCTGTCGCCATGGCGACGGCTGGGATGACGTCACCGACGTCCTCGACATCGTGACGTCAAAGGGGACTCCGATCCACCCCTCAGTGGCCAGCGCTGCCTGGCACTGATTGGCCAGGCAGCACACGGGGTCTGGGGGGGGGGGGGGGGAGCAGCTGCAGCGCGACTTATAGCAGCAGATCGGCAGGTAGCGGCGGTGATCGGATTGCACACGCAGCTAGCAAAGTGCTAGCTGCGTGTAGCAAAAAAAAAAAATTATGCAAATCGGGCCAGTGGGGCCTAAACGGTGCCTTCCGGCGGCATAGCCCGAGCTCAGCTCGGGCTTACCGCCAGGAAGGTTAAAATCTCGGTAAAAAAGCGGGAAAATCGCCACGATTTCGCGATTGCATACACGAAAATCGCAGCAATTTTTACTGCAATTTTAATGAAAGTGAATGGGAGCGTTTTTAAAAAGCGTGAATCAATTGAAAAACGCTCAGAAAAGCGCTTCTAGAGTGAATGGGCCCTTAAAGTGGATCCGAGATGAACTTTTACTCATTGCATAATTGTGTTCCTTTCCTATTATTTATAGGGCATTCCTCAAGCCAAATACTTTTTTGTTTTTGTTTTAATACTCAAATTCCCTATAAACTAAACAAGCCTCGTCCACAGTTTTTCAGAGAGCCTTGGCAGTAGCAAGGGCTCATGGGAGCTCAGTCTGGGCAGGAGGAGAGGGAGGTATTACTAGCCAGAAATTTCAGAGGTAGAGGGGAGGAGGGAGGATTATGTTTTTTTTCACAGAAGATGCAGATAAGCTTGCCTGTGTGTAATATTTACAAACAACATGGCTGCTGTCATTGTATCCCAGGAAGAAATAATCATATTCTCTTAAAGCTGTTTGCAGCTAGATTTGCTGTGTAAACTATCTAAACTTTAGATAAGCTATATAGACAAGTTACCTGTTATAGTTAGTTTTTCATCTCGGATCCGCTTTAAAGTGGGTATTCTGAATAATTTACCGCATTCTGCTATATGTCATTACAGGACCTCTTTAATGCTGGGAATACACCATGAGTTTTTTCGGCAGATAAATGGCTCGATAGATCATTTCCAACAGGTCCGATCTGATTTTGATCCTTTTTTCTGATCGATTTTTTTATAGCATTGAATGGAAATCGATTGAAGAAAACAATCTGAAAATCGATGGGAAAATCGATTGGCCAGTAAATCTGCCGAAAAAACTCATTGTGCAATTCCCAGCATAACAATCATATTGCTTGCATTGCACGCAGATAAACGCGCTTAGCTTCAGAAAAAACGCGTGCTGGGGAAAAAAAAACGCACAGGTTTTCCCCGCAGACAAGCGTGAAACCTCTCTGACGGGAAAAAAAACAAAACAAAAACATCTTGCTGACTGCAGAGCCCTAAGCTGCGCTTTGACAGAACAACACAAGACATGATTCCCTTATCGATCTGGCTGTATTTTCCTTCCCTCCGTTAAGGTCAGAGAGGATGTCTCTATCCCTCCAGAAGCCCTGCATTGAGGTCACATGACCAGAGCCTTGGAGTAAGATCCTCATCAACAGCAAGCAGTGTGTGTGTGTGAAGACTCAGTCTAAACATCACACTGCAGTGCTACACAGCTCCTAACACTCCTGAGCCCTGGCCAGCAAGTCCCCTTCTCCAACCAGGAGTGACTCAGTTTGATTTAAGAGCCTGATTTCAATAACCACGTCCCTATCGCCCCACGATTGGCCAAGCGAGACCTATGAATATGTATCCGAGCCCTGGCAGCGAAGGCATTGGCCGCCTTGCCTCCCTTCCTTCCCTCCCCTCTCTCTTTAGGGTGGTCCCCACCTTCTTAGCAGGACCTGCTGGGCTTTGTCTAGTGATATAGAGCAGGCTTGTGCAATTCCCTGAATGCAAAGAAGACACAACTGAAGAGGGGGGTAGAGAAAAAAAAACCACCAGCTCTGGATATTGTATCAGTATCATACCTAGAAATACATCTATCTGTATAGGCATTTTTTTTGTGTCCTCCCATATGGATATTAACCCTTTGCCTTGGGGATCAAAGTTCTGGATGCCGTTCCGCTAGCATGTGAGGGAATTCATTCATTCATTATTTTTTTTTTCGCCTCTTGGCTTTCGCAAAAAGAAAAAAAAAAAAAGAAAGAAAAAAAGATTCCTGGTACAAGAGTTTGTATGCAGATCACATCCTCCTGACACCACTCCGAAGGAGAGAAAGGGGGGATTTACTGACGCCGGTGGCTCCTTAGGCAGATGCTGTTCCCCCGTCGCCTCCTCGCCAATGCCTCCCCTCGCTGCAAACTTCCAATTCCTCGCTTGCGCCTTCTTCTGACAATCACCTTGGTGGCTGCAGCGTGACAATCTTTCGCGCCCCGGTAAGTCCCTCTCTACCTGTTTACCTTGTGTTGAGTGCTTTGCGGTGTCCGCTGGGGAATACAATATAACTGCAGTTGTTTAGCGATACTGCAGCGCAAACATACATCGGTTGGCTGGCCGGCGTACGACGTTCATTTAAACAGCAGTGAAGCGCTGAAAAAAATAAATGCAGTAGCCCGTAGTCATCCAATGACACCTTCCCGCAGTTGACAGCAGACGAGAGCGTAAACAGTGCGGACTGCATGCTAGGAGTGTGGGATATTAGCAGGTCGTTGGGTGATGATGGCGTTAAAATATGAGCATTGCCGTTTATCTAGAAAGCATGTTCTGCAGTCCCCTGAGGTCTAAGCGGCATGTTCTACCAAGACACAGAGAGAGATTTCAAAGTCACCGGCGTGCCGCATTCTACACAATCCTGTACAAAGTCTCGGATGGATGGAATGGCATTGCAGTCCATGACTACAATTTTTTTTATTTTATTTTTTTGGGTGGGGATTTTTGGAAAGGTTTGGCTAAGATACTTCCTGTCCTGTAAACCACCTGAATCTTTTTGAATTTTTTTTCCCCTTTTATTTTATTTTTTTTCAAATTCCACTGCACTGTTTTGCAAACAGTAGCATCATTATTGATGATGATCACGTACGGACTGAAGCAATATGGCTGGAGGAGACGTAGGAATTGCTGAATCGATTTTAATATAGCTGCATTTTATTCCTGTCTTTTTTTTTTTCTTACATTTTTTTTTTTTTAGCAGATATAGTTTATTTTTAGACACCTTTTGGATATTGGTTGATGGTGATGCATCCTTCCTGTACCGTATAGCATTGCTCTGTAAGAGATTAGGTCATCCTGGATATCTCTGCCAAGTTTTTTTCCCTCTCTCCTCTCCCCTAAATACACTATAGTCATCTGTTAGAATTTCAAAAAACAAACATTGCGGTTTCTTAAGTCATTTTTTACAGCATATTTTTTAACAACATTGTTTAAGAGTAGTGAAGTTTATAAAAATAAGCTGTGTAGAAAAAGGATATCTATCTATCTATCTATCTATCTATCTATCTATCTATCTATCTATCTATCTATCTATACAGTATATATATATATATATATATATATATATATGTACAGGAACTGTTGCCAGTTAGCGCTGATGTATTTATTTATTCATGTCATGATGGATTCTTGACTGACTGCATGCTGGAAATGGGCTGTCAAGCTTGAAGGAAATGATTTAATAAACTGTCATTTCGAATTCAACAAAAGTTTCATAAATGACGTTTTCTTTCTTCTTCTTTTTTTTTGCAAAACTTAGACTTAAACTTAAACTGGTTCCAATTTCTCTTCTCCTGTCCCCATCATGAGCAAATAGTGCCATTCTCACCATGTCACATATTTATTTGTTTATTTATTGTGGTAATTAACAAAGCTTACTTATTTTTTAGCTGGAAGGAGATGTAATGCATGAGATAAACAAATAAGGAGAGATAAGGCCCCGTTCACATCACAGAACGCAGGCGCGTTCCGTTCAGAACACAACGCACAGGAACGCACGCGTTTTTACAAAAAATGCATGCAGCATGCGTTGCCGGACCGCACAGGTCCGGAACGCATGCAGTGTGAACATCAGACAGTGCACTCTATGCAATGTCTGATGTCGTGCGTGTCGGCCACCTGCACGCGTTTCCAAAACGCGACTGGAAACGCGTGCAGTGTGAACGGGGCCTAAGACATGAGTTAAGTCAGTTAGAGCAAACCTGAAGCGAAAAAAATAAAATAAAAAAACGTATGTTATAATGAATTGTATGGGTAGTATTGATAAGGAAAAGAATATTAGTAGCAAAGAAAGGAGTCTCATATTTTAGTTATATAGTTTTTTTATAACATTGCATCAATCTGTCATATTTGCAGTTTAGAAACCACACTCTGGCCCATATGCAATTAACTTTTTCACCTGAGTTATCTCCTAGGAGATAATTTTCATATTCTCTTTAAATTAACTTTTTTTTAGCATTTTACGATTAAAAAAGGACCCAAAAGTTGGTAAAAAGTACTATCAACATTATTTTGAGCATTTCCTTGCTTGCTAGTGGTTTAAAAATAATTTTATGACAAGGTGTGGAAATATTACCGAGGAGAAAACTCAGTTGAAAAAATGAATTGCATACAGGCCTCTGTCTTTTAAGCTATAAAACAAAGCAGAGATAATGACCCTTTGAACTTTCCTGCAGTAAAACCTTATCCCAAGTTGTTTCTCACTGTGTCTTGGCTGTTTAAGTGCTTCAGAAAACAGGACTGTATTCCACCCCAGATGGATCGAAGAGCTCAGAGAAGCACTTTTGTATAGATAACAACTGAATTTTTTTTTTAATCTCTTCCTGTACTGTAAAACAAGATGAGACTCTTTTCTTTGCTGCAAATGTTCTATTTCTTAAAGAGGAACTCCAGCCTAAACAAATATACTGTCATTAAGTTACATTAGTTATGTTAATTAAAATAGATAGGTAATATAATCTCTTACCCACCCTGTTTTAAAATAAAGGTTTGTGATTTCATGATGGCAGCCATCTTTTTGGTTGAAAGGAGGTGACAGGAAGCATGAGACACAGTTCCAACTGTCCTGTGTGCTGATCACCCCTCCCAGTTGCTAGGCAACGTGAACAACAACATAGGAAATCCCATCATGCTTTGCACAGCATCAGGGAAAAAAGCCCGGGCAGTTTTCTTTGATGGGTGGAGCTTAGCTAAAAATGCAGCTAAAAATGATGCTTTGGTAAGAAAAACTAAATTCTGATGCTGTGAAACTGTTAAAGAAACACCAAGCCTTTTCAGTTCTGCTGAGTAGATTTTTAGTCCGGAGGTTCACTTTAAGGTGCCCATACATCTAGCGATGTATGGGCAGATTCGACCAAGAGACAAATCTCTTTCTTATCAAATCTGATAAGAAAGGGATTTATCAGCTGCCCATACAGCACAGGTCGATTCCTGATCAATTTCATGCTGAAATCCATCTGGAATCGGGTTTGTGCGCCGCATCCATCCGCTGCCTCGCCGCCCCGACGCTGCACCTCTCTAATGTCCCCCATGCCCGTAAGTGTGTACATCACCTCTCCGTGGCCTCTGCTTGTCCCCCGCTGGCTTCTGGGATTCCTCTTGCGCATACACGCATGCCCAATGTGCTTTCCTAGTAAGGGCGCGCGTCTGACGTCACACACGTCCGCCCTTACTAGGAAATCATGTGAGGCGTGCGTTTGTGCAGAGACAGAATCCTGGAAGCCAGCGGGGACAAGCAGAGGGTGCAGAGAGGTAAATATATACATGTACATGGGGCACGGGGGGACATTTACATTGGGGGGACAGCATCGGGGGTTTCGTCGCACTCGTTGATCGTAAGGAATTTGCACACGGTTACCGCCGCGCAACCAATTGAGCAACATCTTGCAGCATGCGCGATCGAGAATGCAACTAATTTTTGTCCCGAAATTGGTTGCATTGTCGGTCGGGCATGAAATTGGCGGCAACGATTTTCATTCAATTAGACTGTAATAATCGAATTGGATGGTCGATCAGCCGCCAACTTTTGTCATGTATGGCCACCTGTAGCTGTACTGCACATACAATTCATTATCTCATAAGTTTATTTTCGCTTCAGATTCCCTTTAAGGTGAAAAATAAGTAAACCCATCACCACAAAAAGAAATGTGACATGGCGAGAATGGCTTGCCCAAGGTAACTGGAAGGATTGCTAATGCATGAGATAAACAAATAAGGAGAGATAAATAATGAGTTAAGTTAAATAAAGCGAGATAAACCATGAGTCAGGGCTCAAACCCACTAGAGCGATTTTCTGAGCGTTTAGGGAGCGATTCAAACCGCTAGCGATTTCCCTAAACGCTCAGCTAATGTTAATGGATGGGCCAAATTCCACTGGAGTGATTGCGATTACCAAATTGCAACCAATTGGAAACGCAGGACATGCAACATTTTTAGCGTTTAGCAATGTAAAGTATATAATTGTTGGCATAATCACTCATCAAAACCTTCACAGAGAGATTTTGCTAGCGTTTTTACAGTACTGCAAACTGTAAAAAAATTTAAATTGAAAGGACCAATCAGAATTCAAAATGCTAATCGCTAATCGCTGCACAATCGCTGGCAAAAAGCTGACACTTTTGAAAAACGCTACCAAAATCGCCAGCAATCGCTCATGAAATCGATTACAAACGGCTCATTAAAAACGCTAGCGATTGCGATAGCGTTTTGTGGTGGGTTCCAGCCCTCAGTCAGTTAAAGAGAGACACATTTTGAGATAATAAATAAGGTGAAATGATTTAACAGTTTCTCCTAAGATGAGAATCTTCACTAAATTACATTGCCTTTACCTGTCATGGAGGATTAAAAAAAAAAAAAGTTTAGAAGTAAAAAGAAAAAAGAGAGGAAAGAAAAAAAGAGAGAAAGAAAAAAAGTGAGGCATGAAAGAAAAAAAATGCCATACCAAAAAAATATATTACATAGAATTTGCATGTTTTCCCTGGGTTTACATGGGTTTCCTTCAGCCACTCTGGGTTCTTCCCATGTTCCAAATACATAGCAATAGATTTAGGGCCCGGTTCCACTATCGCGAATCCGCATGCGTTGTCCGCATGTGTTGTCGCATAGCCAATACAAGTGGATGGCCCTGTTTCCACTTGTCAGTAATCCTGAGCGTTTTTCTGTGCGGGGGAGATCTGCACGGAGGAGCCGTCAGATTTCACACCCCGCACACCGCTATGCGAATCGCCGCTAATGTATTTAATAGGGAAATCGCATGCGGTTTTGGCATGCGTATTTTACCCCGATTTCGCATAGAAACTAATGTTAAATCACACAGGCAGTGACATGGTTAAAATCACATAAATACTAACCTATGCGAAATCGTGGTAAAATACGCACCCGCATGCGATTTCGTCAGCGGGGAATCAGCGTCGATTCCGCACTGCACAAGTGGAAACGGCCCTTAGGGCTCTTTTCCACTATGAAATGCAATCACGTTTCAATTTCCACCATGCAATTGCGATTGAGCTACTATACTCATTATAGTCCAGCTCAAGCGCATACAAAACGCGGCAGGACGACGATTGTGCTTTGACCAAAATTGCATCGCAATCGGATCGCACTAATGGAAATTACTGCTGCAGTTTCCATTAGTTTAATGTACCTTGCGATTTGCGATCAGAAGCAAATCGCAAATTGCAGACTAGTGGAAAAAGGCCCTAAGGCTTCTCTCAGTCTTGGCTTTCAATGGGCAGCTAGAGTCACGACTGTGAAAAATGTCAGTATGTATATAAATGAATAATGGTGACAGTGATAATAAGAGCAAAATTTAAAAAACAAACAAAAACAAAAAGTTACTACCAGTAGTTTGTAAATATTTCTGCACTTTTTGTATTTTTTTTGCCAAGATGAAATCATTGTTAAAGTTGCAAATGTTGTATGCACAATCCTTATCAATACTTCTCCGCACTGCTTTGTCTTATAAAGCTTACCTCCCCAACGTAAAATAAATCAATAAAAATCTCCCATTAATTTGTGGTGGGCCCTATCTTCTTCATATTCAATGATCCTGACAATTTGTCTTGCACAATTTTGTTTAATAATAAATCCCTTCCCATGAAAAAGACAAGACCTCAAGAAATCCATCCTAGTCAACATGTAAACTTTTCATGAATTTGAGAGATTGCTTTTAAGAAATTTCTTCTGTTTTGGTTAAAATAACTTTGAGAAGTGATCACCAATTTTGCACCCACTTTATCCTGAACTCAGTGTGTATCACCCTATGATTTCTACACTCCTAAAGGCTCATACACACATCAGACTATGGTCTTTGGAAAATGAAAGATCACAGACCAATCTTACCACCCTTCATGTAGTATGAGAGCCATACTCTACACTGTCTTTTCTATGGAGCTGAACTCCACATCAGAAAAAAATCTTTGCAAGATGCTGCACACACAGATGCTGTACAGACACAAAAGATCAGTATCTGCAAAAGATCTGTTCCTGACAAAAACCCATTCCTGCAAATTGCAATGATAGTCTATGAGATCTGCAGATCATCATACACACATGATTTAACTGACATTCATCTGCAGATCAGATCCACCAGGATGGATTTTCAGATCTGCAGATGATTGCTTGATCTGCAGATGAATGTCAGTTAAATCATGTGTATGATGATCTGCAGATCTCATAGACTATCATTGCAATTTGCAGGAACGGATCTTTTGCAGATACTGATCTTTTGTGTCTGTACAGCATCTGTGTGTGCAGCATCTTGCAAAGATTTTTTTTCTGATGTGGAGCTCAGCTCCATAGAAAAGACTGTGTAGAGTATGGCTCTCATACTACATGAAGGGTGGTAAGATTGGTCTGTGATCTTTCATTTTCAAAAGACTATGGTCTGATGTGTGTATGTGGCCTAAGAATGCCAGACACATGCAATGGCACACATCGTCCAATCAGAAAAAAAGCTTTCAATTTAAGGCTGAATTCATAATGGGAAAACCACTGAACATTTCCAACACTATGTTACACTATAATCAGCAGTGGGCAAAATGGGCTCATCCAGGGCCTGATGGTATCTAAACCTGCCCTTGCTCTTATGCATTGCAAATGATGAATGGCGCATCTAGTGGGCTTCAGAGTCCTTTTCCATTTGGCATAGACAGTAGAGGTTGCTTTGGGAAATAGTCAAACATGTGAACTGAAGATAGGCTTCGGCTGGTAAATTGGGCATCAGAGATTAATTATTAGGCCAGTTCAGGCAAAGCAGCAGACCAATTAAAACTTGTCAGGAGACTGGATGCAAATTTGCTGGATCTAGGGCAACCGTTACAACAGGTCCGCTGATGGTGCTGAACCGCTTCTCGGAGTGCGAGCAAATACTGTATACTGAATGGAACCTACATTTTCTTGCGGGATTTCATGGACCCGTTCACACATGTCCTGTTCTGCTGTGTCCAGGTTCACCCGTTGGGGTTTCACAATCTTAAGCTGTATGACTTTTTAGGACAGAGGACGTATTGCAGTAGAACACCACACATCTGCTCCCAAGTGCAGCAGTGGCAACATGTCCATACTAGTTTGATACGTTGCCGCTTGGGGATAGTTTGAACGGAGCCTGACCCACACTGATGCTACATGATCTCACAACAGTCGCATACACCTTAAACAAGACTGCTGTCTCTCTGTACATACAACCGGGTTTTAATTACAGCCTTGGCTGCATGAAAATCACAGGACACAATTAAAAACTGTTAGCTTAAAAACAATCATACCTGGCCAGGATATGCGCGCTTTTATCTATAAAGGGACCAGATCTGGTTATCAGCAAAGTGTATTCGCCCAGCCGCAGCCTATGCAGAAAACACAATGCCACCAAGGTCTGTTTGTCCTCACCCACCACCTGTACACCACACACACTGTGTCAATGTGACTATGCCGGCTTCACTATGGCCACCATGCTAAATGACTACAGTTCTTGATGGCCTTTAACTTCCACAGATAAGGAGGGCCGCTATGGCAGACAACTTGCGGACTGACGGATCAAACAAGGCATTAGGCGTGCAGGGACTTGCAACTTGGAGCAAACATTCAATCACTGCTTCAAGACTTCTTACAGCTCAACAGCCTGTTATACTTGCGCAGATAGACGGTAGGCTCCTGCCTACAAGGCTTTCCCATTACCGCAGTGCACTGGGTGTTAGAAACTTCCTCTGCCGCTTGAGTTGGCTATTTCCTCCATCCGTGTAGGCCTCAGCGCTGTCAGCATTATGTTTTGCATAGGAGCTCGGTCAGTGTATGCAGCGTTTCATGTGGGGACACCGCGCGCGCATTCCGGCGGTAGCCACGCCCACCGACGCGTTTCGCCCCGCCCACGGGGCTTTCTCAAGGTGTTTGAGTGGCAGCGGCTTCAGTTCTTCCCCTTTTGTATTACGACATCCCAGCTCACGCCCACACAGCTTACAGGCTGCATTTACTTCATGTATACTCCACACATATGAAAGCGGGGGGGCCAGATGTATTTCAGAAGACACATCACTGTATTCAGATATCATCTTGTCAGATATATAAGTAGAACTTTAAAATCATTTTCTGTTATCATATTGCAAATCTCTTTATGTAGATATAGATCAATCAACGCATATATGTGTACATCACAAGGATACTGTAGAACATGATCTCTTTACCCATAAACTGCAGATCATAGAAAGTATGACAGGTTAAGGTCAGTGTTGAGGCCTTTTGGAGCAAGTGTCCCCAGACGATAGATCCAGGTTTGCTCGATTTTATACAATTCTCTTTCTATATCTCCACCCCGAAAAGGGATATGTTGTTTTATAATTCCCTTAAACACCAGACCATCAGGTTTGCCTTCATGGTAGTCCAAGAAATGCTTCCCCAGGGGGCTATCGAGGTCCCCATTCCGAATATTACCAATGTGATCACCAATTCGTCTGCTTAATCGATTTTTTGTCTTCCCTATATACAGTAAGTTGCAGGGACATTTTATCGCATACACGACACGTGTCGAGTTGCAGTTTATATCGGCTCTGATGTCAAAGACCTTGGACCCGTCAAAGTTTGTAAACGTTTTACTTCTGTCCACATACTTACAATTGACACAAGATCCACAGGGAAACATACCCTCCCTTCTAGGATATCTGTCCAACCATGTAGCAGGTTGTGTGGACTTGAACTCCGACCTAACCAAATGGTCCTTTAAATTCTTCGCCCTGCGAGCCGTCATATACGGTCTTTCACCAATGCCTCGTTTGATCTTTTCATCTAGCATCAACACGTGCCAATGTTTCTGGAGAATTCTTTGCAAATCATTCCAATGCGGACCGTATTCAGTCACAAATCTTATAACTTCCTTTTTCTTATTATTATGCTTTGGTGTTCCCCTCTTATCTTTTAACATCAACAGAGACCCTCTGTCCTTCTCGTTTAGTTTCACCACTGCCTCCTCAACAATTCGTGAGGGATACCCTCGTATATTAAATCTCTGTCTTAAGTCGTCCACTTCTCTGTGAAAGTCATTATCACTCGAACAATTTCGCCTTATTCGTGTAAATTGGCCATTTGGAATGGCCTTCTTCTGTGTC